>NC_089770.1:3698500-3711000 GCF_040412425.1 Macrobrachium rosenbergii
AGACTCAGCCTGTCTGTCCTTGGGGCCTCCTTGGGAACAAAGAAGAAAATAGAAGATTGTATCTTTGATTTTATTCCGTAGGCGAAAACGATGTGATATTCATTTTATTTATTTTTTTTTTAGTTTTTTATCCTGGTGTTTGGCTTCTGAAAGCTTTTTTTTTTTTTTTTACTTAGAGGAAAAAATATTTATGTTTGTTTAGGTTTAGTTTTCTTTCGGTAAAAATTGACATAATATTTTTTTTAATAATTTTTTTTAGTCTGATAGCGATTTTTTTCCGTTTTTCACTCAAAGGAGAAAAAACGATTTATATTTGTTCAGATTTATTTTTCTTTCGGGAAAAGATGAAATCATATTTTTTTTAGAATTTTTTTCGAGCCTTTGACAAACTTTATTTTCATGAGTCTTCAGTTTCATGAAAGTAGAAAGCTGAAGTTTCAGTCATCCATATAAAAGTGAATGATGCCATTAAAGAAATCAGTCACATTTTTAAACAACTATAAAAAGAACTAGTTTGTCTGTATTAAGGTTAGTTCTTTGTTACAGAATCACAAGTTATTATTTTTTAACCAGAAAGAGACAACAGTTTCATTTAAGTCTCTCTCTCTCTCTCTCTCTCTCTCTCTCTCTCTCTCTCTCTCTCTCTCTCTCTCTCTCTCTCTCTCTCCGCCCACATAGGCGTCTAGCCAGCTGACTCTGAAACCTCCAAAATTGTATGTGGGCGTCTTGACCGAATGTGGTGGACAGTCCCACGCCCATGGCATCACAGGGTATTTTTTGGGGGCATTTATATCTGCGAAGTTGATTTTGGCATCTTATAATCTCTCTCTCTCTCTCTCTCTCTACATTATATATATATATATATATATATATATATATATTATATATATATATATATATATATATATATATAATGTAGAGAGAGAGAGATATATATATATATATATATATATATACATATATATATATATATATATATATATATATATATATATATATATATATATTACTGTACCTCCATATGACTTCCCACCCTCTCTAACAATTGTTTTATAGTGTAACTGCGAGGTTCTTCCCCGTTACACCTTCCAAACCTTCTCACCGTCAATTTCCGTTTCAGCGCTGAATGACCTCCTGGGTCCCAGCGCTTGTCCTGTGGCCGAAATTCCGTATTGTATTCTCAGTAACCGGGTTTGTGACATAGCGCCGAAATGTTTACCAACAGATGTTCTCGAAGGTAATCTTGACTCAACTAAGATGCTTTCTAAGTTCTACATCTCGTACTGCCAGGGGAGTTAGGCGAGTTTGACAGTAGACACCGCGGCTGCCAAATCTATTTTGACGACCACTCCATTATTATGCAAACCCCTGCAGCGTGCAGCATCTTGAAACGAAGTTGGCAGTCCGGGCCGGTCGCTGAAGAATTCGCCCAGTTCGCTTTTTTTCGGGGGAATGTCTTTCCTAAGTTGGAGAATTTTGAAAGATTTTGAAAGATATTTTCCATTAGTCTTGTGTCACCAGTTTGGTTTTTTTTTTTCGATTGATTCTCTGTTTCTCTTTCTGTAAAAGGAAATTCTGTTCTTTAGAAGTTACTTAGCTAATTAATTATGCTTTTGGTTTCTTTAGTGATGAAAGTAATATTAGTTTGCCATGGGCGCTAAAGCTTGTAATTTATAAAACCATTTCTTCATGTCTTGATGAAATGGTTTAATATATATGTATATATACATACATATAAATATAAATATATATACACACTTACAGCCATACATAGAATGAATATGCATCATATACATAAAACATACCGCTTTGCACTTGGACATGTTCATAAATAAAAAATAATTTGTAGACATGTGGTACCTACAAAATTCACTGACTTATTTCATAGGTGTCCAGCACCATAGCGACCTCCGGAATATTTCTGTTCGTTTAAAGTTCATTCATTTTTTTTTTTTTACTTACTGCAAAGAGTTGGACGCTGAAAACAAATAGAAATTGTTTGAAAGGGGTTTGAGAGGTTGTTTACAGATGCATATGTGTTTGTGTGTGTTTGTGAGGTGTATGAATGGATGTTTCATTGCCTTACAAACGTGTTTGTGACTTTAGTTTGAAATTCAGGTCATGAAGAATAAATAGTCTCTGTCATTGTCTATTCCAAATTCGTATATAAATGTTCAAAGATGCATGTATGTGTTTGTGCGTGTTTGTGTATTATATGAATGTGTGTTTTCTTACCTTACAAACGTGTTTGTGCATTAGTTTAAAATTCAAGTGGAGACGGCTAAATATTTTTGAATTATATATATATATAAATATATATATATATATATATATATATATATATATATATATATATATATATATATATATGTATATATATATACATATAAATATATATTTGTATAATATATATACACATACATACATACATACACACACATATATATAACGAGGCAAAGCGAATAACTTATTAAGACGTGGACACACTTAAAAGCGAATGAAAAACTTGAACGTGGTATGCATTCCGACCTCCTTGCCAGGAGATCATTTGCGCGAGTTCGTGAGCGTGTGCGTGTGTGTGTGTGTGTACGCATTGGCAAGGAGTCACGAAAGGACGGCACTCTTATTTGCATTTTTATTTTAAAAGGGGGGAAAGAAATGAAGAGCAACTAATATATATATATATATATATATATATATATGTGTGTGTGTGTGTGTGTGTGTATATATATATACATATGTGTGTATATATATATACACACACACACACAATGGACCGGAGTTGTTTAAACTGAAATATTTGTTCATTTGTCACCGGAAGGATGCACGCTGAAAAACTCAGAACCTGCCTGCTAGATATTCGTTTTTGAAACGCGCCATGATAACTTTTTTTTTTTTTTTCTTTTGAGAACCTTTTTCTTTCTCTCTTTTTTTTTTTTGCAGTGGAACTGTTCGTTCGAACTCTTACATTACTTTATTATTATGGAACAGCAGTTTTTAGACCTTACACAGAAACTGCTGAAGAAAAAAATGCCAAATTTTTTCGAAGGCTGGAAATCACTTCGCGAAGACAACAGTCGTAGAGGTGAATATATATAGATTTATTAACGACAGGTAATACGTAATAAGCTGAGATATGTAAATGCATAAAAAATTCAAGGAAGGAATGTGCAAGAAAAATAACGATTTGAAGGCCCTTGTACTGAAACTATAGTCACTTTTTGTTATAAACCAACTCAATATGCTTATACTTGTTTGCCAAGATACCGCAATAACTTAAGCAATAAGTTAAGCAATAACTTGAGCAATATCTTAAGCAATAACTCAGGCAATAACTTAGCAATAACTCGAGCAATATCTTGAACAATAAATCGAGCAATAACTTAAGAAATAACTTGAGCAATAACTCAAGCAGTAACTTGAGCAGTAACTCAACCAATAACTTGAGCAATAAATCGATCAATAACTTAAGCAATAACTCAGTAACTTGAGAAATAACTCAAGCAATATCTTGAGCAATAACTCAAGCAATAACTCAAGCAATACCTTGAGCAAGAGGTGACCAAACCCCAGCATTTTTCCACTGACGTCATTCCTGAATATTTATCTCTATTAGATACAGAGCATTCAGGTCACTGAATGGAATCATCAGAAACTAACTGACATTCAGATGTCGACTTTGCGATTAACGAAGACGTGAGAAACACAGAGGAGAGAGTTGAAGGCCGAATCGATCATCCTGAGAATGGGATCCCGGTCACGATTGCAGGACTGAAGATCTAAAGGTTACGTCTCAGTCCCGATGTATTATGAATGCGAACGGAGGTACAGCAAAAGGAATGAAAGGGGTGACAGCTAGGGGCCGAAGGGACGCCGTAAGAGAACAAAATTGACTGCTATCCACTACAGTTGACTGACTACCATGTACATGATTCAGGACTCAGGTCAATGAGGGCGAGTGTACTTCATATAACGGGCCCAAAGCATGACTCTTTCCCCCACCCTGGGATCGATCTGGCGCTACCTTTGATGGACGACGATTATTACGATGACGATGATTCCTCATTGCGAGTTTGTTTCTAATCCGTTTCATCACCTCTTCCAAGTTCCTTGTCCGTAGCGCCACGTTCTCGGAAAGGCTTCAAATTGGATTGGGATTCCTTTAAATTCTTAATCCAGAGGCTTTGGAAACCTTGTAAGTTTTCTGTTTAACTTGAAGGGACGCCACAATTAAGGGAAGGAGGAACTGGGGAAAATATATATATATATATTTGTGTGTATATTTATATTTGTATATGTTATAAAATCCACATCAGAAGGTGAGCGGGGTTACAGTATGCTAATCTGGGCAGCATGTTCTTTAAACAAAAAAAGCACGCGTCCCTTTGTGCTGCATTTGATATATATATATATATATATATATATATATATATATATATATATATATATATATATATATATATATATATATATATATATATACAATGTTTCAGCCACGAAGGAAAGTGAAACGATATGATGCTAAGTACTTTCGTCTTATCACCAAGACGTGGTCACAGCATCTGTACAGAGACAAGGGCGTGTATATATGGCGGGTATGAGTCCTAAGGGAATACAAAAAGGTTTTACCTTTTCGTGATCTAAAATCAAATACTCTATAGCAGTAATCATTTTCTCATTTTTATTCTCTAAATCTTCCTTGCAAGACGATACGGCTGAAAGTGGCGAGGCCTGAAAATTTTATTTACTCTTAGACATAAAAAAAAAATGCTTGGAGAAAGGTCTCGGTAACAGGCCGTCTATAGACTCGTTTCCAGGTGCTGATGAACTAGTCTAGGGAGTTGAAAGTTCCTTGAAACCCACACCAGCGCCGCATAGGCAAATTTTAGCCCCCTCTCTCTCTCTCTCTCTCTCTCTCTCTCTCTCTCACACAAGAAGAGGTAAGTGATTGTGCTGTATAATTCCTCAGATGTTTTGCAGTGACACGCATATAAAAAAAAAAAATACTGAAGAAATCTAGATGTTTCAAGGGCATTGTGTCTGTATCAAATATATATATATATATATATATATATATATATATATATATATATATATATATATATATATATATATATATATCTATCTCTCTCTCTCTCTCTCTCTCTCTCTCTCTCTCTCTCTCTCTCTCTCTCTCTCACGAGAAGAGGTAAGTGATACTGCTGTGTAATTCCTCAGATGACAAATTCATCCGCAGTATTATGTCATATATGCAATTCAGATGAGCAGGCTAAGAACTTAATCCTCAAAAAAAAAAAAAAACTTTTGTCTTTAGTCATTCATTATTCAGAATTAATTATTCATACTTCTTAATTCTTAATTCATAATTCATAATTCATAGAGTAAACCCCTGAATACAGATGAATACATAACAATTAGACGTGTTTTTTTTACGTCAGTCCATTTTTCAGGCCACGACGAATGTATCAAGTTGTGGAAACAAACCCATTGTGAGAATTTGTCGGAATGTTAAGACATCTTTTTTGTTTCTCTTATCATTTGGGTCTTTTCGGTCTTTGTGAGGGGGACCCAGTTGTGCGCATGCCATGAGCAGTAATGCTCGTGTATTTGTGAAGATGAAACGCTTCAGAATAGCTCCTGGGATAATGATATTATTATTATTATTATTATTATATTCTTATTTTACTAATTATTGCTATGTACATATTACATTCTTTACTGTAGTTAATAATGGTAAAAATATTAATAATAATAATAATAATAATTATTATTATTAATATTATTATTATTATTATTATTATTATTATTATTATTATTATTATTATTATTATTATTATTGTATGTCTGCTTAACTGACGCTTACTAGTTTCACGGACTTTACTGTGGTTCTTTGAAGTTGTTTTTTTGTGACAAGTTTTTTGGAGTTTTTTTTTTCTGCGGTTCTTTACCGAGTGATTTTTTTAATGATCTCGTAGTGGTGGTTGATTGTAGTGTTGTAGTTTTTTTCTGGGTTCTTATGTTTTTTCTGTGATTTAAAAAATTTTTTTACATTTTTATAGCAATTTTTCCTCCTGTTCCAAGTAGTTTTTTATTTAATTTAATTTAATTTACTATAACTTATTGTGTCGAGTTCTTCCGATTCTTCAATGTGATGTTTGGTTGTGATTTATGGCATTTTTTATCTTATGTAATTCAATGGTTTTTTTAGCTGGTTGGGGATGGGTTTTTTCAGAGGGTCTTTTTTTTATTATTTTTTGTTATTTGGTTGGTTGTATCCCATTCTGTATCTCTGTAATTCACTGGTTGTTTGTTGTTTTTTTTAGTTAGGTGGGGGTGGGTTTTTCAGAGGGCCTTTTTTTCGTAAATTTGGTTATGGTTAATAACATTCTTGATATCTTCTGTAATTCACTGGGTGGTTTTTTTATGGCTGGGGAGTGGGTTTTTCAAGGTACTTATTTATATTTTTTTTTATTTTCGTAACTTTAGTCGTTATGTATGACATTCCTTATATCTTCTGCAATTCACAGGGTGTATGTTTTTTTTTTTTTTGCTGTTGAGTGGGTTTTTCAAGGTAGTTATTTTTTTTTATTTTATTTCCGTAACTATTAGTTGTTATGTGTGACATTCCTTATATCTTCTGTAATTCACTGGGTGTTTTTTTTTATGGCTGGTTGGGGAGTGTTTTTTTCAGGGGGTGCCTTTTTTCCTTTTAATTTTTATTTTCGTAACTTTGTTGTGGTTCGCTATGGCGGTTCGTTTAACGGTCGATGTGGCAGATAAGTATTGGCCGAGTCTGCCTTAAAATCACACGGTAATTATGGTCGTGGTTTCCGGATTACCAGGTCTTTTAATGACAGTTATATAATCGTCAGTATTCGTGGTATTATTATTATTATTATTATTATTATTATTATTATTATTATTATTATTATTATTTTTGTGGTATTAGTCGTGTTATTATCTTTAATTATTTTTATTATTATTATATATTTGTTGTAGTCATAGTAATAGTAAAAGTGTTGTCATTATTATTATTATTATTACTATTATTATTATTATTATTATTATTATTATTATTATTGTGAAAGCATTCGTGTTGTTATTATTATTTTATTATTATAATATTTGTTGTAGTAGTCATGGTAATAGTAAGAGTGTTATTATTATTATTGTTATTATTATTATTATTATTATTATTATTATTATTATTATTATTATTATTATTATTATAATATAATAATAATAATAATATCTCTCTCTCTCTCTCTCTCTCTCTCTCTCTCTCTCTCTCTCTCTCTCTCTCTCTCTCTCTCTCTCTCTCTCTCGAGTAATGTTTTAAAGTTTGATTCTGTCTGAAAATAATATTTTTCTAACTGTAACAGTCTCTCTCTCTCTCTCTCTCTCTCTCTCTCTCTCTCTCTCTCTCTCTCTCTCTCTCTGTGACAGCTGGAATGCCTGAGATGAACGATAATTGAAAATCGAAGCTACAAGATGACAGAAGCAATCTTGCAATCGTCTGTGCATCGTAGTGAAACTATAATTGCAGGGGATTTCCGCCCTTATTACCTCCGGAGATAAAGGTGACTTTGATGTGGTGTGCTTTTAGCCGATGCGTTCTTCGAATGCCGTCTGACGAGGGATCCTTGTATTTTCGTTTTGCGGTTTTTCTCTCTCTCTCTCTCTCTCTCTCTCTCTCTCTCTCTCTCTCTCTCTCTCTCTCTCTATCTCTTTTCGTGTTGCTAAACGAAAATATATGTCAAATTCTCTCTATCTTCTCCTGGTAAGACATGTATCCCCTGAATTCTCTCTCTCTCTCTCTCTCTCTCTCTCTCTCTCTCTCTCTTATGTCTTTTCTTGTTGCCAAACGAAAATAAATATGTCAAATTCTCTCTCTCATTTACTGATAAGACACTCATCCCCTGAATCTCTCTCTCTCTCTCTCTCTCTCTCTCTCTCTCTCTCTCAGATAAATTGTCTTAATTATCTTTTGGACGAGGTGGTCTAATATTCATTCTCCAAGTATACACTCAGAACGCGATGGAAAAACTGTTTTTTGCCGGCATAGCAAAGAATAGTTTTATTTGTTCATTATTTTTTGAGGGAGCAATTTTCACCTCTCCTAGAAAATGCTAGATAGAACCATCAGCTTTATGCTTTCATTTTTGCAATAGGTGCGCCTTTTATCTGCCGTGCTTGCTATTCCTGCTTTTGCAATTTTCTCTCCTTTTCCCACTCTGAAGACGCTTCATCTTTGCTTTCACAGTGACTGCGCCAACGCACAGAAATTCAGGAGCTTGCAGTATTCCACCTCTTCGGAGACTGCTTGCTTTGGGAAAAGGTGTTACAGGGTCAAATTACCTTTCAATCTCTAACTGCTGATAATCACTAAACCTAACTGTCCTGGCTTCCTTTATAAATAACAAGTATAAAATGCGCCGAAGTTTCTTCGGCGCAGTCGAGTTTTCTGTACAGCGTGTAATGCTGTATGAAACACTTAATCGCGGCCCATGAAACTTTCATCCACGGCCCGGTGGTTGTCTGTGTTGTTGACACCTATAGCGGTGCCAGATGCACAATCCATGGCTAAACTTAACCTTAGATCAAATAAAAACTACTGAGGCTAGAGGGCTGCAGTTTGGTATGCTTGATGATTGAAGGGTGGGTGATCAACATACCAATTTACAGCCATCTAGCCTCAGTAGTTTTTAAGATCTGAGGGCCGACAGACAAATAGCCATCTCAATAGTTTCCTTTTACAGAAAACTAATAGAAACCTGAGCATCGATCTGGAGTGACCTGATTTGGAGGAAGAAGCTCTGAAAAAAATAAGAGATTTTGTCAGAATCATAAAGTGACGAGGCACCTCGATTCGAATTTCACTGCGGTTCGTATGCCGGTTAGGTGTCCTCTTGATATTCGCTGGAATGCTGGATTCGGCTTCAGTTTCATTCCTGAGTAGAGAGAGAGAGAGAGAGAGAGAGAGAGAGAGAGCGGGGTCTCCGGTGCGTGGTTTCGTTCCCCCCGGGGGTGGGGATTACCTGGGCGAGAATTTGCATTCTTTTTTTTCTCTTTCTTGATATGATGACTCTACTTTCTTTTTTCCTTTGTCTTTGATGATGGTTTTACTTTCTTCTTTGCCTTTGTCATGATATGATGGCTGTGCTTTCTTTTTTTTTTTTTGCTTTATCATGATATGATGGCTTTACTTTCTTTTTTACTTTATCATGGTATGATGACTCTACTTTCTTTTTTTTTTTATCAAGATATAACAACCAGGTTAATAACCGTCTGCTTACGTCAGCAGAGGCCTACTGGATTATTAAAGAAACTTGCTCATGCTGAGAGAGAGAGAGAGAGAGAGAGAGAGAGAGAGAGAATCCTAAGCGCTTTCTCCGTCCGTGTTCAAGTGCTGTGAACATCACTGTCATTCATCTGTAATTGTTAAGAGGATTTGCGGTCGTTTTGCATTTTTTGGTGTCTGCATATCAGCGACGGAGGTGCGAGAGAGAGAGAGAGAGAGAGAGAGAGAGAGAGAGAGAGAGAGAGAGAGAACCCCTCCTAGATTTCATTCCTGTCAGATCTTTATCATGTGACATGACCAATCTACCATAGACATATCTTTTTCTGAGTAATCCTTTTATTTATCACGCTTGAAGTGACTTTCGCTCCCTCTCATCCGTATATATCTGGCTTTTGACAGAGAGAGAGAGAGAGAGAGAGAGAGAGGAGAGAGAGAGAGAGAGAGAGAGAGAGAGAGAGAGAGAGAGAAGCAGTCAAGTGTTCAGTTTAATTTGAAGCCTGGATGATTCCGATAACTTACCGGCGCCTCACAAAGGATTGCGGAAGCGTCCATAACGGATCTGAGGTGGCTTATTCAGATCTGAGGTGTAATTGCTGCAGAAAAATCTTCTCAGTGCAGAGACAAGACCTGTTGCAGAAGCTTTATATATATATTAGAAAAATGAAATCAGAAAGCACGCTCTTACTCGCGCTCGCACCGCGTCTGCGATGTGTTTTCCCAAAAAGACTGAATAACCAATCATTGCTTTTCACTTGTAATTATTATTATTATTATTATTATTATTATTATTATTATTATTATTATTATTATTATTATTAAGAGATGAATTATTCATATTCAGAAGATGAACAAACTTTCAAAGATTATTATTATTATTATTATTATTATTATTATTATTATTATTATTATTATTATTCAGAAGATGAAATTCAAACTTCAAAGAATGTTGAAATTAGTATTATTATTATTATTATTATTATTATTATTATTATTATTATTATTATTATTATTAAGAAGATGAACCCTACTCATACGGAACAAGCCCACCAAAGGGGCGAACAAATTTATTCTTCGCGTTTTGCAAGCAGTGTCAAGCAACATGAGAAACAACTTTTCTTAATTACGTTCCATTTTTTCCTCGTCCCGCCCAAATGAAGAGAAATTCCCACTCACTTTTCAGTTCCTGAAAATTGGTTGACGTTTAGCCGGGAGGAACCATGAATTATATTTGCGTGAAACCACAATGCCTCAGAGGCCGCCTGCAAGTGTGTCTCACTTTTACAGTGAGACTGCTTCTCTCTCTCTCTCTCTCTCTCTCTCTCTCTCTCTCTCTCTCTCTCTCTCTCTCTAAGAGAAAAGATTCCTGTGACACACTCTTGATTATTATCTGTATGTCAAAAGCATGGGACATTACTCTCTCTCTCTCTCTCTCTCTCTCTCTCTCTCTCTCTCTCTCTCTCTCTCTCTCTCTCAGAGAAAAAGATTCGTGCGGTAGACTCTTGATTATTTTCTGTATGTCAAAAGCATAGGACATTTACTCACTCCCCTCTCTCTCTCTCTCTCTCTCAGGGAAAAAGATTCTGTGGTACACCCTTGATTATTTTCTTTATGTTAAGGCATAGGAGATTACCTCTCTCTCTCTCTCTCTCTCTCTCTCTCTCTCTCTCTCTCTCTCTCTCTCAGGGAAAAAAGATTCGTGTGGTACACCCCCTTGATTATTTTCTTTATGTTAAGGAGGAGATTACCTCTCTCTCTCTCTCTCTCTCTCTCTCTCTCTCTCTCTCTCTCTCTCTCTCTCTAAGGGAAAAAGATTCTCTTGGTATAATTTTTTGTTTCAGAGCGAGAGAGAGAGAGAAGAGAGAGAGTAAACAAACAGTTGTAGCTGAATGTATATACATCATGTGTGTATATGCATACATATATATATATATGTGTATATATATATATATATGTATGTATATATATATATATATATATATATATATATATATATATATATATATATATATGTATATGTGTGTATGTGTGTGTGTGCGTGTGTATGTGTGCCCGTGGTGCGCTGCGCTTGGCCCAAAAATCACCAATCAAAACTTCCGAACTTTAAAACGCGACCTTGAAATGAATAGATTGGCCGTGTCCCCATTGCTCTTCTGTAGCGGTACACTGCTGGAACACTCAGGTATATGTAGGTCGATCAATAGAGTACCCGAAACGAATGCTTTCGTTTTCGTAGGATAAAGGGCTCTTTGTTTGTTTACGTACTTCCGCTGTTGTTTCGCTTTTGTCACGGAATCTAGCGCTCGTTGTTCTTTGTTCTCGAAAGTTCATAGGTAAGTTTGTATTTGTCATCTATGAAAATGTGATGGAATTATTATTATTATTATTATTATTATTATTATTATTATTATTATTATTATTCATAATGTTTGGTATTCAAATGTTTGGTTTTTATATTTAACCAGTAAAAATGCAATGATATTATTATTATTTTAACCAGTAAAATTGCAATTATTATTATTATTATTATTATTATTATTATTATTATTATTATTATTATTATTATTATTATTAATCATAATGTTTGGACATGCTAAAGTCCTCTGTAAGTTTTTATATTCAACTGATAAAAATGTAATGAAATTATTATTATTATTATTATTATTAATGAAAATTAATGAATTTCCATTGCCTTGTATAAAAATGGCTTCTGTTTATTTACTTTCGATAATATATAATCGATAAAAAAAGTTTACTAAATTTCCTTTGTATTTTATGAAAATGGCCTCTCTTTGTTTACTTACCATCAGTAGATTGATTTACTTGTTATGTAACCTGGCGTCGCAACGACTAATCGCACCAGGAAGGAGAAAAAAAAAAAAGTCGAGTTCGTGAGTGTAATGGAGTTGTGTCACCTTGCACAGGTGTGATCGATATCGACCGAGCTCCCTCGGTCGATTTCCTCTCTCCCTCTCCTCTCCCTCTCCTCCCTCCCCTCCTCTCTCTCTCTCTCAGGCTCCCGCTTCCGGTAACCAGCTGTTATTTTCTAAGGTCATTATGTTCCCACTCCTCTGTCGAAGGCTGAATGGGCGATTTTTTCTAAGGTCATTATGTTCGCTGTCATGTCGAAGGCTGGGTGGAAGATTTGCCTTTAAGTCATTATGTTCACTGTCAGGTACTTTAAATGTTGACTCATGGAGGA
>NC_089770.1:3716000-3726000 GCF_040412425.1 Macrobrachium rosenbergii
TTTCCCAACACCTGGAGGGAAAACTCTCTCTCTCTCTCTCTCTCTCTCTCTCTCTCTCTCTCTCTCTCTCTCTCTCTCTGTATTTAGTATCTTTCCAGTTACACATACCGAGAAGTCAAACATGTGGCTTTATGTACCCGGGGGAAAAACTCTCTCTCTCTCTCTCTCTCTCTCTCTCTCTCTCTCTCTCTCTCTCTCTCTCTCTCTCTCTCTCTCTCTCAGTTCTCTCGAAGTCAAACATGTGGCTTTATGAAGGAAAAACTCTCTCTCTCTCTCTCTCTCCTCTCTTTTACTCTCTCTTTCTCTGTTGCTCAGGAAGGATGAATTTCCCTCATTTTTTCTTGAGAGAGAGAGAGAGAGAGAGAGAGAGAGAGAGAGAGAGAGAGAGAGAGAGAGAGAGAGCGCAAGGTCTGTTGGCTGATTCCTTTGGGAAGCCACAAAACTCGGCGCTTTTGTACTAAAGCAGTTTTTTTTTTTTCTTTAGGGTTTTGCCTTTGGGGGTGTGTTTGTGTGTGCTTGCAATTGCTTGCGAATGTCTTTTACCAGTCTCTTTTTTTTTTTACCCGTTGCCTTTTAGGAATTGTTGGATGTCAGGATTAAATAATAGTAGTTTTAGTAGTGGTAGTAGTAGTAGTAGTAGTAGTAGTAATGGCTGTAATGGATGGATTGATTTAGAAATATTCCACATATACATATATATGTATATATGTATATATATATATATATATATATATATAAAATATATATGTATTTATTTATTGATGGACATATATATAAATTATTTATTTTATATATATGTATTATATTTATATATATGTATATATATATATGTATATATGAGAGAGAGAGAGAGAGAGAGAGAGAGAGAGAGAGAGAGAGAGAGAGAGAGAGAGAGAGAGGGAGATACTATTTGCTTTTTGGTAAATAGATCCACATGTTAATGGCTCAGTATGTAGCTGGAAAATTATAATATATATATATATATATATATATATATATATATATATATATATATATATATATATATATATATATATATATATATATATAATTAGAGAGAGAGAGAGAGAGAGTGAAGGCCGGATATGACAAAAAACCATTCTCCATTCCTTGCCGTTCTTTGCTCTAAGCCTCACACCACAGTTCCGGTTAGTTAGACCGTACACAACATCGCTCTTGTTTCTGCTTGTCCCAGCGGCGTTCAATAAACGAGAACTCACTATGGGGGTCCGCAGGCAAAGCAGCGAATGTCCCACAGTGTTTGGGAAACAACAGGGAAACAACGGAACTCCAGATGTTGTCACGGGCTGCTTCTGTTGTGGCCTAACTCCGAATTTGTTGGAAGGAAGGTGTCAGTTTTATTGTCATTTTCGCCAGAAAAATTTCTGTGGCTGTTTGGGTTCTGTGGTTCCTTGTTCTGTGTGTTTCTGGTTCCTTGTTCAGTTCTGCTATCTTGTTCCTTGTTCAGTTCTGATATCTTGTTCTTGTTCAGTGTGTTTCTGGTTCCTTGTTCAGTTCTGATATCTTGTTCCTTGTTCAGTGTGTTTCTGGTTCCTTGTTCAGTTCTGTTATCTTGTTCCTTGTTCAGTGTGTTTCTGGTTCCTTGTTCTGTTCTGATATCTTGTTCCTTGTTCAGTTCTACTATTTTTTGTTCCTTGTACAGTTCTGATGCCTTTTTCCTTGTTCAGTGTCTTATCTTGTTCCTTGTTCATTTTGTTCTACTTTGTCTTTATTCAATCTCTTTCTTATTCCTTGTTCAGTTCTACTATTTTTTGTTCCTTGTACAGTTCTGATGCCTTTTTCCATGTTCAGTTCTATTATCTTGTTCCTTGTTCATTTGTTATACTTTGTCTTTATTCAATGTCTTTCTTATTCCTTGTTCAGTTCTGATACCCTTTTCTTTGATCAGTGTCTTTCTGGCTCCTTATTCATTGTGTTTCTGGTTCCTTGTTCAGTTCTGATATCTTGTTCCCTGTTCAGTGTCTTTCTGGTTCCTTTTTCATTGGTTATCCTTGGTCTTTGTTCAGTGGTCGTCCAGAGTCCTTGATAAGTCATTGTTGTTTGTTTTCCTGAAGTATAGTTTGAACTCTCTTGGTGCCATAGTCCCATCTCCAGCATTTTTAGCCTTTTTTTATTATTTTTATTTTGGTACTTTGGCCTTTGGTATCTTTTTTTTTATTTGGTATTCTCTTTGGCATATATTTTGATCATAATTTCTTACCAGAATTTTGGAAAAAAATTATAGTTTTAACTATTTTCAGTCTGTCTACAAAATTATGGTCGTCGTGAAATATGTTGGACAAGTTTTATCCAAGTCTCATACAATTTATATACATTCTATATATATATATATATATATATATATATATATATATATATATATATATATATATATATATATATATATATATATATATATATATATATATAGACAGAACAAACGAGAACATATTTCTTGCATAAATAAAATAAATAAAGTCTAAAGTATACACACTCATACATTCGTCTCTTAAACACATGTACGTAATTCCGTACGCTCGAATGCACGAAATGTGTAACGTGGCATTTTGAAGGCGTCGATTCGTAAACGATACTGTTATGCGCGCGTGCGCGCTGCTATGTATCCGCTGCTATCCGGTTATGTGAAACAGCATCAATTCCTCCTCCTGCTCGTGACTTGTCCGTTTGGTAATCGCCGAACCTGAGCGAGTGGTCCGAAGCATCCAACTCTCTCTCTCTCTCTCTCTCTCTCTCTCTCTCTCTCTCTCTCTCTCTCTCACACGCATCCTCAGTCATCTTTACCTCCCCCTCCACCTTCCCCCTCCCATCACTCCCCAACCAGGAATAGATCAAATGTTGGACTCTGAAATCGGAGTTGTTTCATTTCGTGCGCTCTCTCTCTCTCTCTCTCTCTCTCTCTCTCTCTCTCTCTCTCTCTCTCTCTCTCTCTCTCTCTCTCATATCTGTTGTGTCACTGGATACAGTATTGCGTTTGATATACGTGGGAGAACGATGACTGTACTGGAGATAAGACACGTGTGCAAATTCACACGTGTGCTGTATTCTCTCTCTCTCTCTCTCTCTCTCTCTCTCTCTCTCTCTCTCTCTCTCTCTCTCACACACAAATTATATATATAATATATATATATGAAATTCTCTCTCTCTCGCTTTCTCGCACACAGTATATATAATATAATGTAAAACATATGAAATCTCTCTCTCTCTCTCTCTCTCTCTCTCTCTCTCTCTCTCTCTCTCTCTCTCTCTCTCTCTCTCTCTTAAATATACAAAAAAATTAAAACGAGATCACCCGTCATTTCCAAATCAGTTTTCTGGCAATTGCATCTAATTTCCCAGCTAATTGCCATTGTGTTCATCAAATGCAGTACAGAACTAATTAACTCATTAACGTGCCGCAGTTGCTCTGAGCTCTTGAGAAGGAAACAGTTATTGGAGATACAGAGGAAAGCAGGAGAGTTTCACATTCTGGAAGAGAATGATTGATCCTTTGGCGTTTGGCTGGTGTTGTGATGCGGAAAGGGAGGTATGTCTCTGATTTTACCTGTAACAGGAGACGGATTCGCTAATCCGCGACGTGATTCGGTAATCCGTCCCGCGATTCGCTAATCCTTTTCGGGATTGGCGAATCCGGTTGTGATTCGTTAATCCGTACCGTGATTCGTTAGTCCGTTCCTGATTCGCTAATCCGGTCGCGATTCGCGAACCGGTTTTGTGAGCCGCGAATCCGTTCTGAGATTCGCTAATCCGCACCGGCATTGGCTTATCCGTGCCGTCATTCGCTTTATCCGTGACGTAATTCGCTAATCCGTTTCGAGTTTCGCTAATCCGTTTTTTGTGATTCGCCAGTCCGTTTTGTGATTCGCCAGTCCATTACGTGATTCGCTAATCCGTTCCGTAATTCACTAATCATTGTCGCGTGATTCGCTAATCCGTGCCGTCATTCGCTTATCCGTGACGCGATTCGGCAATCCGCCCCGTGAATAATGTCGGCGATTAGATCCACCTACGTAGGAGATTTCCTCGGCTGTGAACAATGTGTTCTGTGTGAGTCATCGCCCCTTTGTTTTTTTGTGTTTTTTTTTTTATTCAGCGAATTTCCAGGGCCCACGGTATTTCGAATCTGGAGGCGGTGTCCTTTGTGATGATGGACGTCCTTTGGTATGCGTGGATTTTCTCCTAATTTGTCTTTTTTTGTTCCTTATATTTCAGACTTGCAAGATTTCCCGTCGTCAGTCACGAGCAATTTTACATTTAGACTGTTGGGAGAAATATTGGCTAGATTGGTTTTTTTTCAGTTCTTAGAAATTTAGGAACTGGCTTGGTACCATACGTGACATTTGTGCGACTGTAGGCTGTTCCCTTGTGCTTGGTAGATAGGAGACTGAGGTATATGTATGTATGTGTATATATGTATATGTATATATATATATATATATATATATATATATATATATATATATATATATATAGATACATACATACATAAATATATAAATATATATATGTATATACATACATACATACATACACACATGTGTGCGTATATATATTTATACAGATAGATATATATGTATACATACATACATTTGTATATATATGTACATATATACTTGTACTTTTATTTATATACATGTATATATAATTTATATGTATATCTATAAAATCTATTAATATACAGATATATATACACTTTAAAATATATATATAAGTACATATATACACATACATAGATACATACATACACACACGTGCATGTCACACTTACAGCAATAGCTAGGTATTCTCACGCAACCCGTACAAACCTTTGGTAGTGACTACGACAGACAGATCGAGCAGCAAGCTCTCTGTCTGTGAGCAATGGTTTGTAGACTACGTCACCATCGATTTCCAATTCCACGATTCGACGACGGTTGCCGTTTTTAATTTTTATTTTTTATTTTTTTTTTTTTTTTTTAGTGGTTTCTCTGATTAATTTTCGTGTCTGTAATTGGTTCCTGCTGTTATTGGTTTGCTATCACAAGGAGTGATTATTATTATTATTATTATTATTATTATTATTATTATTATTATTATTACGGCATATAGGCCTATTATTGTTGCTGTTGTCTGCAATTGAATGAAGACAATTTTTGAATTAGTATTGGTTTCACTATACAGAAAACTATCTGATTCAATAGCTGTATATATAAATTATATCTTTTAATGTTGCAATTAGTTACTACAGTTTTTCTTTTGTTTCTCTCTCTCTCTCTCTCTCTCTCTCTCTCTCTCTCTCTCTCTCTCTCTCTCTCTATATATATATATATATATATATATATATATATATATATATATATATATATATATATAATAAAGTTAAAAAGTTAAAGTCCTCCAGAACCTCTGTAAGCTCATAGGGCAGGCGCTGATCTCCTGTTTCTTAGGCTGACAGCCACTCGGGTGAGATGTCCCGATATAGATATATACTTTGTAAAATGCCTACGTGTATTAAATCACAGTGGATGTGTCGTTATGTGCACAAACCGCCGGGACACTTGGTTCATCAGACGAAATAACATCCACACCTGGGATTACTGATCACAGTTTGCCCCACATTCGGGGCAGTACGGCTCAAAGTCCGGTGGTCTGGCAATGGGATGTTGACCCTTAGTGCGCTGACCGGTTCTGTCTGGTTCCTCTTCCTGTCACTTGAGAGAGAGAGAGAGAGAAGAAAGAAGAGAGAGAAATAAGCTGGAAGAAAGCAGTGAATTATATTGTATAGCAAGAGGATGGATAAGTCTCTCTCTCATATATATATATATATATACATATATTCTCTCTCTCTCTCTCTCTCTCTCTCTCTCTCTCTCTCTCATATATATATATATATATATATATATATATATATATATACCATATATACTATACATTTGTATACACTATATATATATATATATGTATATATTATTATTATTATTATTATTATTATTATTATTATTATTAATGATAATAATAATAAGCATTTCAACAGGACCGTATTTTTTATTTATCAATATATATATATATATATATATATATATATATATATATATATATATATATATATATATATATATATATTATATATTTATATTTATATTTATATTTTAATTATTACAGTATATTCAATAGTAAAATAACACGATCCCTGTTAAAAATTATTATTATTATTATTATTATTATTATTATTATTATTATTATTATTATTATTATTTCAACGATATCTAATCTGCTGTTTTTTTTACAGGTACAGTTATTGGTAGCAGCAGTCTCACAACCAGTACAGATGTGTACAGTAAGTAGAACAGCAATTAATAGACTCAGGTTCCCACGTAGATCCTGGGATGAAATCTGGTAATTTTTTTCCTATAGAAATGTAATTATACTGTATGTATATATATATATATATATATATATATATATATATATATATATATATATATAGGTGTGTACAGTATATATAATATATAATATATATGCACAAACTATCAACGTTTTCTTACGTAGGAGGTTATGCTTTAAATTAAGCTCTCTTAGTGTTTCAGAAAATTTTTAAAAATCTCTTTTCATAAAAAATTTCAAACTAGTTTGTGTATAAACCACTTCTTATTTAATTATTTATTATTATTTTTCACATTTTTGCTATGGAAACTATTTCACATTCCTTGAGAAACTCTCGAGGAAGGAGAAATAATAATAAACTTTTCACGGGTAGTCTTTCTCGCGGATACCCGTATGGCAACGTCGCGTCGTGACGTCACGTCCGGTCCGTCCATAGAGAACGATGGAAGAGATAGAGCGCGTCGGTATGTGACACCAGCGGTCTTTTTAGAATATTTTCGTTTATTAATGCCATCTGTCAAACACCACCGCCGAGGCTGTTAAGACGAGTACTTAATGACTTGGTCGACATATGGCTCTCTCTCTCTCTCTCTCTCTCTCTCTCTCTCTCTCTCTCTCTCTCTCTCTCTCTCTCTCTCGACATGTTTAAATACCATTCCCTGACTTTCTCTTTTTACCCTGATTGCTTCGTTAGAACTAAAACTTATACGGGTTTAGTGGAATCGAAGTATTATTATTTTTTTTTCATGCCTTATTGTTTGTGAGTTCGTCCATCTCTTTTACGAGATGTGATAAATCGGAATGATGGTACTAAAGAAAATGGTATATTAAATGCTATATTAGGCCTATGCCTTTGTTGTAATCGTAAATATATGTTCCTTCACATCTTTCAGTTGATGATGGAGGTTACACAGAGAGAGAGAGAGAATTTAATTTTGGTTTTTCTGCTTTGTCTGACCAATTTCTTTTATGCATCAGCGTTTTGTATATTTGTTTACTTGTAATATCCGTTTGTGTATAAGATCATCCTTCGCTCTCACGAACTGTGGAAACTGTTGGCTTGAGAAGACACTCAGTCCGAGTGCAAATTCCCAATGTGTATGAAAACATATATTTTAAAAATGAATCTGTTCCATGACGCTAAATCTGAATGAAAAAGTTACGAGCTGTTCAAATGTAAGATTTATTTAGACTTAAAACTTCGATGTATGAGTTATGAGACTATAAAATTGCAAGACCAGGAAATTCTGAACCGCGCTTATACCGCGAAATGGTTTAAAGTTGTTTAATATTATTATTGTTGTTATAGTGATACTTAGTGAATGAAGTCTTAGCCTAAAGCTTTAATGCTTCCAGGCATTTTCAGATCATAAACAAAATTTAAATCCTGCCATTTTTCCCGAATGTTACAACAGTCCTTACAAAAAGGAGTAGGTCTATCGCCTGGTCCGTGGTCAACCTTGCTCCATCTTCCTCTATTTTATTCCCTTCTTCGAGCCTGGGCTAGAAAGGTGCATTAGGTAATGGTGGTTTCTCTTAACAGAAATGAATTAAGTCATATATCAACGCTGTGAATTACTGACTTTCAGTTTCACTTCTGCATACTTGTGGTTTCTAGGCCTAACCTTAAGCTTTTGAAAGCGGATGAGCTCTGGGAACCAATGGAGTCTTGGAAACGCCGATGAGGTTTAGGTTAATGCTCTCTCTCTCTCTCTCTCTCTCTCTCTCTCTCTCTCTCTCTCTCTCTCTCTCTCTCTCTCTCTCTCTCTCTCTCTCTGCAGGAAAGCGTGGCACATTTTTCTTTTCCAGGTGTGTGGCTTTGGGATATTTGCAGTAATGCGATTACTTTATATTAGGAGGAAAAAATATTAACGAATTAATTGGTGCGTTAAAATTTTCACCCGTCAAATTTGCGATAATTTTTTGACGTGCATTGAAATTCATTTTTAAGCCATTAGCGGTGCAGTGTGTGTTGTAATTACGGGGTTGGGGGTTGGGAGGGAGGAGAGAGAAGAATGACAAGCTGAGAAGAGAACTAAGAAAGAAGAGAAAGAGTGGATAGGAAAGGTAATTTATTTTTAATATTATTAATATGAGTATATCATTTGCAGAAACGGTTTTGTAGATAATCTTGGCTATATGTATATATACATGTATTATATATATATATATATATATATATATATATATATATATATATATATATATACTATACATATTTATAAATATATATATGTATATGTGTGTTTGTGTATACATGTGTATATATATATATATATATATATATATATATATACACACACAGTATATATACACATATATTTATATATAATATATATATACATATACATACATACATACATTCCTTCAATATCCAATTGCTCTTCATTACTTAACCTCATCATAAACCACAGAATCTGTCACTGTAAACCTCATCATCAAATTATTCGTTCATTAACTAATTATTTATCCAAAATGAAGAAACATCCGCCTTTGTAGGTTTAGCCAATCTGATGTTGTAATTAACATCCGATTTCTTCACGTCAAAGCATCCATTCATTCAGAGAGAGAGAGAGAGAGAGAGAGAGAGAGAGAGAGAGAGACAATTAGGGTTCGATTGAAAATTAGATATTGCAGGTTTTTTAGTTGCTTGAAATTTGTCATCATTAAAGATAGATTTAAATAGAGATTTTATATGACAAAGAGTAATGTAAATAATTGATTATAATATAGATGCCATCCCAGATGTATTTGAGAGAGAGAGAGAGGAATGACTATATATAATTAAGTGTAATTAAGAGGTTTTCGTAGTATTTTACACGTAAATGATGAAATATAATTTCCGAGGAAAAATAAAGTCTTCACAATGACTTATTGTGGAGAGAGAGAAAAATTAATAATTGTATAATTAGTTCCTTTTAAGTTAGATTTTTTTATTATTTGATTAAAGAGATAAGTGATAGATTATGATGAACGTTACTTAAAATAAATGTTCTTGGAGGAATTATGGTAAAATTTGAGTGTGACAGAGATAAAATTAATTTATTTAATTTTAACTAAAAAAAAAAGATCTATAATGGTTTACTAAAATTAATTTATTTACTAAAAAAAGATTATATTGGTTTACTAAGAGAAGAGAGAGAATTGATGAATATGATGATTTTCGGTTGTACAGTAGTTCAGCGAGGCTTTTGAGAGAGAGAGAGAGAGAGAGAGAGAACGCGAGAAATGGCAGAATCGGATTAATAATGATTTGAAAGATCCTTCTTTTTGAGAGAGAGAGAGAGAGAGAGAGAGAGAGAGAGAGAGAGAGAGAGTTAAATGGCAGAATCTGATATAAATAATGATTATGATTTGAAAGATTTTTTTTTTTTTTTTTTTTTGAGAGAGAGAGAGAGAGAGAGATAAACTCGAAATCTCATCCATGTTTGTATCAGCCAACTGCCGGTTTCTTAAAGGATGTTCATTTCCTGTTTCGCTTTAGTTTTTATATTTTTATTTTGTCTCACCGTCTAAGTTCTTTTCTCTTTTTTTTTTTTTTTTTTTTTGCCTTTATGATTAATTGACCGATATGCCTGTTATAGCATTTCCTCTGCGTTACCCTCCATTGTCCTTGGGA
>NC_089770.1:3738500-3748500 GCF_040412425.1 Macrobrachium rosenbergii
ATAACCTTTTTAGGTGGAAGCAAGTAATCAGAAAACTCTCTCTCTCTCTCTCTCTCTCTCTCTCTCTCTCTCTCTCTCTCTCTCTCTCTCTCTCTCCCCATTCACTCAGACATTCCAGTCATTACTTGGCGTGGTCTGCCCCATGTCTTATGCCCCAGCGGGCCAGAGTTGACCTCCAAGGCATAACGAAAGAGGCCCTCTTCTGCTACCTGTAGGTTACCCTCAGCCTAGGTGGTGGTACTCGTCTTAGGCCAAGTCAGTCGTACTCACTCCAGTGAGACTTAAATAAAACGTTCTTGTTATTTTAAAGTTAAATAAGAGTTTTAATTCGGATGAGGATATAAAAGAGAATAAGAAAAGAGAATAATCTGTTTAGATTAGCGTAGAAGAAGCGAAGAAACCACTGGAGCGTAAGTCTAGGGGTTCAGTCGTAGTAGCCGTTTGTTTCTCTAGGTCGTCTGACGGCCTTAACTTCGCTGCCTGGCGCACGATTCACGTCTTCGTTATTATGCGATGTTATTTGATCTTCAAGATGTGCTCCGTTCGTTCTGTCATCTTTTTTAAAATACGATAGAACGGGCAGGCAGTAAATAGATACTATATTTCATGTAGGATGTCGAAAAATACTGTGATTTTTCATATTTTTGGCTGCGTTCCCCCCTAGGCTTTTCGCCTCAAATTCGGCTGTCAAATCCCATTTGCAATTTGAACTCTTTCCATAATAATATATTCAAATACACAAGGTAAGCAGAATTAGCAATGAATGTGAGACATTCAGGAAAAGCTCGAAGTTATCTGTGATATTTCCTGTCAAGGAGCACAGTACGACAAGTTGGGGCACAGAAGCTCCACTGAACTAGGCTTAACTCGCCTAGATGTGTGTACTGTAATAGTCTCAAGTAGTTAAGGAAGAGTGTAAGTTGGTCCGCGTATTACAAACGAGAGAAAGTGAACTTTCTGAATTACTGTTCAGTGAAGTGTCATACAGATGTGTATAATGAGTGAATCGAAATTCGCCGTGAATTGCAGTGTCGTCCTTGAAATGGCGCTTCAGAAGTGTGTCCCATTCTATGGAATCATTCTGTGAAAGGGAGCTTTTATGATGTGGAATTCAGTTAATAAGGAGCTCGTTACCCTTCGGCATTGCCTAGCGTGCCTTATCATGCCCTACGTCTATTGGGCACGGAATAAGTAGCTCTGTTTATGCAGGGCGTTGTAGTATCATATTCCCCCTGTGCAGTTCACAGTTCTGTTCTGTTTATCAGAAATCTTGAAAGAAGTTTTGACGTTTGTGTTAAGACCCGATAATTTTAGTTATATTTCTGTTAAGATCCTTTGAAGAGAAAAAGAAAGCAAAAATCCTCAGGCTAGTTTGAGACTGCAGGATCTAACAGGAAGTCTGAAGTCTTGAGGGCATCCCGTCCCCCTTATTGTTATCAGCCAGCCACTTGTAGCCCTTCTTCAGGCTATTGAGAGACGTGAGGCCATGCTTTGGCAAGTTCCTGAAGCACAAAGGGAAGAGGAAAGCCGTCTGTTAAATGGACCTGAATCGTGAGAAGCAGGTTTGGTGGTGCTAGCTGTGGAAAATGTGCTGTGGGGGGAGTTTTTTTTTTATGATTGTTAAGTAACATTTATTCGTGTTGAGTTTTTACAGTATATGACACTTCATTATATTATTTTTTTATTATTTTTGCTGGCTGTATTTTGATGAGAGAGAGAGAGAGAGAGAGAGAGAGAGAGAGAGAGAGAGAGAGAGAGAGATTTATAATGGCTCTGAATTCTCTCTCTCTCTCTCTCTCTCTCTCTCTCTCTCTCTCTCTCTCTCTCTCTCTTAATTGTTTATTCATTAGTGAAAACCCCAAATTGTGCGAAGTTTAGCGAGGTCTGTCACATGATGATGAATAGCCTGATTTTTTTAATAACTTATAAACACATTATCCATCACTCCCAGCGTACCCATGGCTAATCTCTCTCTCTCTCTCTCTCTCTCTCTCTCTCTCTCTCTCTCTCTCTCTCTCTCTCTCTCTCTCATAATTTAACTAACCAGATGAAAATGGGAGAAAGTTCGCCCGCGCAGAATCGTCCCAATAAAAGCAATTTTTGGTGAAAGCAGTAGCTGCGACAGATGTTCGTTTGACGAACCTCCAGTCGTAATTCATGTTTCTATTAACTTGTTCACTTCGTTTCTTTTGTCTCTCCTTTCGTAGATCGTATCTCCTTTGGTTCGGTTTGTTTAGTGCCCGTGTATCATTTATGCATAGGCCTACATGGAGGTCAAAATGTGTTGATGAGTTATTCATTTATGAATGAGTTTTTAATTTTTTTATAGTATTATTTGAAGGATATCGAAGGTACAGGTCTTCACAGATAAGGGATTTACTGTCATTCCGAATAAATAGTTTAGTTTTTGTGATAAGGGTGGTTGGAGTTGTTGCACACTAATTTGGAAGTAGACTAGGCCTATATATGAAATTTCACAATTCATAGGGCGCCCCGTTGCGCAGTAACTAATCTGAAAGTAGACTAGACCTATACATGAAATTCCACATTCCACAACTTATCATTTCCTGAGAATTTTGTTTACTTAATCACTACTTTTATTCCATATTTCTTAAGATTTTTATTTAAGTTTAGCTAGCTTTATTCCTTCCCCCTTTACGGCTGGCTGCCACAATAGATTTCGTGCATTGGGACACCCCTCCCTTTTATAAGCGCGGGCCGAAATAGCTCGTAGCTGTCAGTGACAGTCTCTCTCCTTTAAATGTTCATAGAAAACCATTTTGCAGTTTTGCACACTGACCTGTGCAACTTCCATTGACAGCGGAAAGATTTTACGATTTGGCGAGAATTTATTGGGAAGGGCTTATTCTGTGCTTCTGTTGTTCTTTTATTTTATTTTTATTTTTTAACTTTTTTATTATTATTATTGTTTGGAAGTTTGGGCTAAATCGCTCAGTTGAAGAATCTTGTCGAAAGCAAAGGAAAGCTGATCTTGCAGTGAGTTTATTGTGATGTTATTGTCGATTTAAATCGTATGTATATGTAGATAAATTTATATACATGTAGGCCCATATATATTTATATATATGTATTATATATTTGTACATGTGTATTTATATATAAATATATATCATATATATAACTACATACATACATATTTATATATATATATATATATATATATATATATATATATATATATATATATATATAAAAAGAGAGAGAGAGAGAGAGAGAGAGAGAGAGAGAGAGAGAGAGAGAGAGAGGAAAAAGCATGTTAAACGAAGAAGAAGAAGAAGAAAAGAGAGAGAGAGAGAGAGAGTTTAATAACATCGAAATAGTTCCTTTCATTTTACAGGCAATAACGGTATCTGTCGCGATACTCTTACATCATATGACATTTCACAATCGGAAAATGTCTCTCTCTCTCTCTCTCTCTCTCTCTCTCTCTCTCTCTCTCTCTCTCTCTCGTGTATTAAGGAGCAAAGGCCAAATGGACAAGCAGCCTTAACCTAAGGGTAATTCCCGAAGTAAGCGGTAGACCTTTAAATTTCTTAAGGAGATGACGGTTACAAATAGGGAAACAGAAGGTGGGAGAGAATGCCAAAGCAGGCGGGAGAAGTAAGGAAATTAATCCCCTTCTGGCTATACATAAAAGCCATGCTAATAAGGAAATAGAATAAAAGAGTTTTAACTAACTAGGTCTAGTTCATATTGGCCAGGTTTCAAGTTCTTGAGACAGAAAGAATTCCTAAAGCAACCATTGCTTCAGTGGGATCTAGCCTATGCCCTTCACAGAAGCAACGCCACGTTCACGCACACAATCAGACAATCAATCAATCAATCAGTCGGGCAGTGTCTACGTGACAGGATAGTCTGCCTACCTGAACTGGGTTTGAGAAATGGAGACTTTCCGACCGTGTTCTTGGGACCTTGGCAAACACGACCCCCCGTTCTCAAGTACTTGTAACTCTTTCCCTTTGGGCTTCTCCATAGAGCTGTGATTATAGTACCGTAGTACCGGTACCTGGATGCCTGTACCTGTTCCCCGGTCCTGTGGTCCCATAGACCTGCGACGCCAGCCAGCAGGCCTTGTTCGCTGTCTGGAAACAAGGTTGGCGAACCTGATCCGTGATATTGTTCCTGTGATTTCCTGTGTGGCTACATTTTTCTTGGCAGGATTTTTGTTAGCGCTCTCTCTCTCTCTCTCTCTCTCTCTCTCTCTCTCTCTCTCTCTCTCTCTCTCTCTCTCTCTCTCTCAATAAATCCATTAAGAATATAATTGTTGCAGTATATTACCATTGAATAGAACAAATTCTCTCTCTCTCTCTCTCTCTCTCTCTCTCTCTCTCTCTCTAGATGCATCTTCAGATTCTGCAACTTTGTTACAGCTTTAACTTCAATAACAAATAAAAAATGCGCCGAAGTTTTCCGTACAGCCGCTACAGCGTATAATCAAGGCCACCGAAAATAGATCTATCTTTCGGTGGTCTCGATGTAATCCTGTATGAGCCGCGGCCCATGGAACTTTAACCACGGCCCGGTGGTGGCCTGGCCTACATCGTTGCCAGAAACACGATTTTGGCTGATTTCAACCTTAAATAAAATAAAAACTACTGAGGCTAGAAGGCTGCAATTTGGTATGGTTGATGATTGGAGGGCGGATGATCAACACACCAATTTGCAGCCCTCTAGCCTCAGTAGTTTTTATGATTTGAGGACGGACAGAAAAAACCGACACAATAGTTTTCTTTTACAGAAAACTAATAAAAACTTGAGTACAAATGACACCGCCACCCACCTCTGTCCAAACAATTAAAAACAAGGAATTCATCCAAAGTAGATGTCACCCAAACAATCAACTCACCCGCAGACTTACAAAACAGAACATCACCCAAGCATTAACAAAAGTGTATAAAATCACCCACAATACCACACTGTGTGTCACCCATCACATCAAGACCGGTTTAACAACGACATTAATGACACCCGTTATGGGGTGGCAGTGTCATGTGGAAGGCGAGACCATACGTAAGCTGACACGCTCCAGCGACAGAGGTGGGCGGTGGTGTCATTTGGTGTCATATGTACTCAGGTTTTTATTAGTTTTGTCCGCCCTCAGATCTAAAAAGCTACCGAGGCTAGAGGGCTGCAAATGGGTATGTTGATCATCCACCCTCCAGTCACCAAACACAACAAATTGCAGCCCTCTAGCCTTATTAGTTTTTATTGTATATTGTTACGCCCCTTCCCCTCATTGGTGTTTGACCGGAAGTGCGTCTGAGAGGTAACACCAACTTGTACCTCCAAAATGCTTGGGAATTATTATAGGCGCGCCCTTCTCAGCGGTCAGCAGCAAGCTGCCTCAGCCACGAGATGAATAGTTGATGCTTGGGGTGGGCCCCAGGGGAGTGCTTGAGGCTGCGTGCAGTAGCATGAGAGAGAGAGAGAGAGAGAGAGAGAGAGACAGGTAATAAAATGGAAGACGAGACAACGGTGTTTATTTGCGATCTTACGTCCGAGAATAGCCTATGGTGTATTATGTATACGTTGCCACGCGTGTGTGTGTGCGCGTGTGTTTTGCGTGCGTGTTTACATCTACGTTCATGTATGTGTATATGTATTATATGTATGTATATATAGATATAGGCCTATACGTGTGTATGTTTATATATAGTTAATATATATTTATATGTAGGCTGTATATTTTATATATATAGGCCTATATCGAGAGAGAGAGAGAGAGAGAGAGCGAGAGAGAGAAAGAATGACCTTTACCCTGTGTGTTTATGCCGTTTTTATCTTTGTGTTTAAAGTATAGGTTACATACCCTTCTTTAGGAGGGTCTTGTAAACTTCCCGGTCCCCACAAGTCTCATGGATGATGTTTTGTCTATCCTCTCAACCCTGAAGTTGCACTCCTACTAAATACAAGTTTAACTAATAATGTTATCCTTATTAGCCTTGTGCTGACAGAGGCACAATTAGGCTAGATTAACAAGAAACTTGAGAAATCTCGTACTTAACCCCGCTCTTTCTCGGGCTCAGATATATTATTATTATTATTATTATTATTATTATTATTATTATTATTATTATTATTATTATTATTATTATTCACGAGATGAAGCCTATTCATATAGAACAAGCCCACCAAAGGGGTCACTACTGACTGAAATTCAACCTCTAAAGATTATTATTATTATTATTATTATTATTATTATTATTATTATTATTATTATTATTCAGAAGATGGTTTGGTCTATATGGAAATAGCTCACCCTAAAGGGCTATTGACTTGAAATTCAAGCTTCTAAAGATTATCTATTATTATTATTATTATTATTATTATTATTATTATTATTATTATTATTATTATTATTATTATTCAGAAGACGAACCCCATTCGAAAGAAGTAACAAAAGATAACAGGAAATGCAGAAAGAAGAGATCAGTTATTAGAAAAGAAAAAAATAAATGTAACAAATTAATCAATAAATAAATAAAAACGTAAATTACTAAAACACGAGGAGAATTGCTTGAAGGTAGTACCGACTTGCATCTGCGCTTGACCTTTCGAGGTTCCAATCACCCAACATCCTCAGGGTGGCTGCGAGACAGTAAGCAATCACTGTCTCTTTCATATTCACTATTCAGCTTCACAATTTAAGATGAATTTGTATAGACTTGGATGAACTACATCCAGAAATTCGGCCATCGACACTCCGCTTCCTGCGTATGGCTGTCACGAGGGTGCCCTCTTGAAATGAAAGTACTCCCCGCGAGTAAAACAAATGAGCGCAGCTGGTTCTTTTGTCTGAGCTGCCCTGGCCTGCAGCAGCTGCCCTTGCCAAGTTGGCTTGTGGTGCAGCTTCAGGGCAGCCCTCTCGCCTCTGGTTTTTTTCCTCACTGAGAGAGAGAGAGAGAGAGAGAGAGAGAGAGAGAGATTTTTTTGTTCTGCTCAGTAGTAAAATGCAGCAACAATTATATTAATTTGTGTATTTATTGGTAAAATACTACTACAGCTAGCCTATATTCTTCATTTGTTTATTTATTGAGAGAGAGAGAGAGGAGCTTTGAGAGAGAGAGAGAGAGAGAGAGAGAGAGAGAGAGAGAGAGAGAGGAAGGAGAGAAGGAGAGAGAGAGAGATGTTTTGTATTCAGTAGTAAAATACTGGTATTTATATTCTTTATTTATTTATTTATTTATTTATTTATTTATTTATCGAGAGATTTATTTAGAGAGAGAGGGATTTGTTCTATTCAATAGTAAAATGCTGCTGCAATTATATTCTTCATATATTTATTTATTTATTGAGAGAGAGAGAGAGAGAGAGAGAGAGAGAGAGAGAGAGAGAGAGAGAGGATAATGCGGAGGGTGTGGTGAATGCAGTCCTTGCTCAGTCTTCATTACAGGAGAGGAGCAATTTTGTAATTTGACAGTTTGCCTTTACTATTTTTTGCTTTATTTTTATTTTGACACTATTTTTACTGTATCTTTTAATTTTTTTATTTGACAGTTTATTTATCTTTTTATTTTCTTACAATTTATTAAATTTGACAGTTTAATTGTATTGTGTCTTGTCTTGTTTATTTTTAAATTTGACATTTATTTATTATTTTCTTGTCTTTTAATTATTATAGCGTTCTTTTCTTATTTTTTCAATTTGAAAGTTTAATCTTACTGAATCTTTTCTTGATTTTTTATTTGTCAATTTATTTATTATTTTCTTGTCTCTATTTTTGTTTAAATTGACAGTTTATTTTTATTGATTTTTACGTATGTGTATCTTTCCCCTAATGTCTTGATTTAACGGTGTACTTGTATTGTTTTTTAATCTTTTAACTCGACATTATACTTTTATTGTTCTTTTACGTTCCTGAATTGTCTTTTCTTAAAAGAATCTCAAAATTGCTCAAGACCGTAACATCATTGTTTTTTACGTAGAGAAACAATGCTCTTAAACTGGAAAGAATTCAAAGCCCCAGTGTTCATTGTTCATTAAACCCTCTCTCTCTCTCTCTCTCTCTCTCTCTCTCTCTCTCTCTCTTTTTCTCTCGGGAAAAGGTTGGTGAATTACCTCTTGTTACGCTGCCGTGATTACAGAAACTGCGTCTCTCTCTCTCTCCTCTCTCTCTCTCTCTCTCTCTCTCTCTCTCTCTCTCTCTCTCTCTCTCTCTCTCTCGGTAATAGACCAAGGCTTCTCGGGCGTTAATTAAAAATTTTTCATTAGTTCGTTATTGTAAGTATAGGTTAGGTTAGGTTAGGTTAGGTTAGGTTAGGTTCGTTTCTATGTGTATATATATATATATATATATATATATATATATATATATATATATATATATATATATTTATATATACACTTATATATATATGTATGTATATATATATATACTCGTATATTTGTGTGTGTATATATATACATATACACGCACACACACACATCTTGGTCCAGTACTTACTATCTTCGCCCCAGCTCTTGAGAAACGCTCAGATTTAATTAGGCCCGGATCCTGAAATATCAGTTGTACCCCTGTTAAGCCTTATACTGCAGCCTTACACCAAGTATTTGGTAACTAACAACGGGGTCACAGTCAGAGTAGGTAGCGGGGGGGGTCCCCCTGGGCCAGTTACCTCATCCCGAAAGATGCTTTCTGAGGACCAGTAGGTTACTGCCCCCTTCAGAAGCTCTGTCGTAGGAGAGTGACGCAAGACGGGTACTTCTGGAGATTGGCCAGGCATTCGTGAGATTCGTAACAATCGATTTTGCGACTGAGTGAGATTGGGGCGACTTTCTCCCGTCGGTGGAATGGTTCGCCGGGTGACGGATTTTGTCAAGGCTCGAATATTTCGCTGTTTGCTTTTAGGTATTTTTTTTTTTTTTAGGTATTATCTTTGTTTTTTGGTTTTGGGTATTTCTTGGTATTTAGGTATTACTCTAGTTTTCTTATTTTTAGTAATAATAATAAAAATAATAATAATAATAATAATAATAATAATAATAATAATAATAATAATAATAATAATAATAATTATGGTGAAGAAATCCACAATTGTGTCAGTGTAAATATATATTAAAATTAATGTATACATATATATATATATATATATGTATATAGTTATATATATTGAGAAGGCGAATCGAGCATATTCTCGAAAGCTCTTTTTGTTTTATACACATTTTTAATATATATAGTTTTACGGACGCCGTTGTGGATTTCTTCACCATTTTAGTGACTAGTGCGATTATGAGATGATAATAATAATAATAATAATAATAATAATAATAATAATAATAATAATAATAAACCTACACTGAAATATTATTGTTATTATTTTAAAATAATGGATAAATAATTTTTAACTGGAACAAAAAAAAAAGCTTAACATTTAACTAAAATTACAATAAATTCGATGTGTAAAAAAGAGTTTTTTTTTTTTTTTCGTTTTAGGTTTTATGACAAATCATTCATCACATTTCTAAAGAATGTTGCAAGTCAGGTTTTTTTTTTTTAAGTAGATGTTTTTTGCCTCTCATTATGTTCTAATTAAAATTTTCTCATAGCTTCTTTCAGCCTTTTTTTATGTTTTTATTTTTATTTTTTCTTTTTGTTCCGTTTCGCTTCAGTGAACAGTGACATCGTCCGTTATCTCTCTCTCTCTCTCTCTCTCTCTCTCTCTCTCTCTCTCTCTCTTTACCTCGGTATTTCTATTGTCAAGTTGTTTACCCTTCACTGAGTATTTTTTTTTGTTTGTTTTACTGTGTCGTTGTTTCATCATGGTAATTCTGTCTCTTCATTCGTCTAGTCCCTCTTAGTGAAATGAGTTTATCTCTTCACTGTTTATTTCTGTTTACTTCTTGTGTTTTATCGTAGTTCTTGTATTTGTATTGCGTTTCGTTGTTAATTTTTCTCTTTATTTTTCATCCAACATTGGCGTTATGTGCTGTGGTCAGTACAAGAGAGAGAGAGAGAATCATTGTGTTTTCACTTTTAAGT
>NC_089770.1:3751000-3998500 GCF_040412425.1 Macrobrachium rosenbergii
TAATAATAATAATAATAATACTAATAATTCATATTTTATGTGACTGCATCATGGACTGCCCTTCTATTGATTAAATTCTGCAGTCACTAAAGAATTTGCTTGTTGTCACAGTTAAAACCCCCTTTTCCAACAGCTTTTGGTATTTCCAAGTACATCGAGAGTTACGACATTCGCCTGAAGAAATAGCCTTCACCAGGCACCAGAGAGAGAGAGAGAGAGAGAGAGAGAGAGAGAGAGAAAAAAGCTACCACGTAGAACTTTGAACATCAGGTGTCAATCTTATATGAATCTCAAAACCTGAGCCTCACTCCAGCTTTGAAATTCCTTCTCATGCCGTACACCGTACACGGAACACCCGTGAGCAACCCTTTCATTAAGGATTCCGAGCATTGCAGCCTCGCTAGGTCTGGCGTGCATATATATATATATACAGTATATACAAAATGCGGCGTCCCGTTTCTTAACGCCAAGCATGTACATTGACTCTAGACAAAGGCATTAGAATATTGGGTCGACACACGCCATGCAGTAGACGTGGATCTAGTAGCTATTGATTGACTGGTCGATTTACATCAAACTGGCGTTGAAAATAAAGTTCAGCTTTTGTCTTTGGTTGAGACAAAGACCTTTGGAAAATTCTGAGGTCTTGCTACTGTAAGTGAGCGAGAATTAGCCCGGTTATAGAAAGAGTTAGGTCAGTATTATAGTATAATACCCGGAACTTCTAATTATAATCGAAAATTTGTTATATTGATATTATCGTCACTTTTCCATGGTTCTTCCTAATGCCAAATATGTGCCTCGCTGTCCAACTTCTCCAAAGTTCCAGAGGTCCTTTATTCCCCACACCGCTGGGCTGTGGAACAGTCTCCCCACTGAGTATATGTGCAGTTTGAACTTTGAAAGTTCAAGCGAAGATGCAACGCATGACTACCCTAATACAATTCTCCTTGCATTTTAATAATTAATTTACTTACATTTTTGTCTGTTCATTTAGTAATTTGTTAATTTATTTTTCTTTTCTTATTACTGATCTCTTCTTTTTATATTTCCTATAACTTTCTGTCACTTCTTTCAAATGAACACCATAATATTCTTTGGAAGCTTCTTGAATTTCAGGTCAGTGGCCCCTGTGGTGGGCTTGTTCCTCATGAATAGGGTTCATCTTTTGAATAATAATAATAATAATAGGGTTCATCTTATAAATAATAATAATAATGATTATAATAGAGTTCATCTCAGTACAAATAATAATAATAATAATAATAATAATAATAATAATATTTATGAATATCTTCAGCAAAAACGCGTTCCAAATACCAGGAGCAGTAGACCAATTATTTTAATTCCGCGCGCCACACACAATCCTCGCGTCATTGCGCAGGCATTTAATTTACTCCTTCGAAGATTATGAAAAGGACCAAGCCCCCCTCGTTTGTGCAGGTGTGCTTGCTTGCTTGCTTGCCTGAGAGGTCTTTTCGTGCTTGACTATGCAAGCACGGGAGCTCCACGTCTGCTTTTAGGGTGGCAGATGTAGTAAGGTCTAGGGCTGAGAGGGTGAATGGTCTACAGTAGTTATTATTATTATTATTATTATTATTATTATTGGTGAATAGTCCTGATATTATTATTATTATTATTAATATTATTATTATTATTATTATTATTATTATTATTATTCAGAAGATGAACCCAATTCACATGGAACCACCCCACCAACAGGGGCCATTGACTTGAAGAAATTTTCAAGCTTCCAAAGAATATTAGTTGTCATTTGTAAGAAGCAACAGAAGGATGACAGGAAACACAGAAAGAGGAGACGAATTATTAAAATAATGGAAACAGAAATTAAGATATAAAAGGGTCGTTAAGAAAAGAAATAGATAAATTAAAAGGCACTGAATAATTCAACAAAACGGGAGATAGCAGAGATATGACCTCTTGACGTCACCCAGCTTCTTCCCTTTATCACCCCCTCCCCCCTTCCCCCTTTGATTATTCCCCCTTCTCCCCCTACCATCTCCAACAGCCGCCCCTCCCCTCTAGACTACCAGAGTCTCCCTCTAGACTACCAGAGCCTCCCTCTGTAGCCTACCAGAATGGCCTCCTGAATAATAATCAAATGATGCTATGAGATGAAGGTTGTTAGCTTAAAACATTCTCCAGGTGTGTCTCTTATACCTGCCTTTTGCCTGTCTTCATTTCTTCCTTTTTTTCCTTTCTTTCTTCTTTTCTTTTCTTCCTTTCTTTTCTTTCTTTCTTCCTTATTTATTTCTTTCTCCCTTTCTTTCTTTCTTCCTCTCTTCCTTTCTCTCTTCCTTTCTTCCTTCCTTCCTTTCTTCCTTTCTTTCTTTCTTCCTTTCTTCCTTTCTTTCTCCTTTTCTTCTTTTCTTTCTTTCTGCCTTCCTTCCTTCCTTCCTGCAGCGTCCTTCATTAGTTGTTTCTAGATGTTCTCTTCGATCATTTGCCTATTATTATTATTATTATTATTATTATTATTATTATTATTATTATTATTATTATTATTATTATTATTATTATTATTATTTTTATTAGGTCACGTTTACTGTGCTTCTATGTGCACACTTTCGTTTGTATCAATTCATTATTATTATTATTATTATTATTATTATTATTATTATTATTATTATTATTATTATTATTATTATTAACAACTATCACAATTATTTCTATGCTTCATGTGCAAACTTTCGTTTAAAACAACTCTGTTATTATTATTATTATTATTATTATTATTATTATTATTATTATTGTTTATGGCATTTGTACATATTCGCTTGGAACAACCCCTTTTATTGCGTTTATTATTCATCACATGTACACGCCTTCATTTTCAAGCAATACCTCATTTGCGCATTTGCGAAACAAACTTGTATAATTAGGCCCTAGCCGAATTTTTTCCCCTGGTAAATACGGTTTTAAATTTATCTCTCTGTCAGAACACGGCAATTAATTGGGACGAGGGCTTTGTATAGTGCAGTCGTTGTGTTTTTTTTTTTTTTTTTTTGCAGCAAATTGTGATATTTGCAAATCACGGGATAAATCCGCCGTGGAAACAATTCAACTGCCTCCCCCCCTCTCTGTGCATCGTCTGTCGAGGTTCAAATTAATGATTCTCATTATTTTTCGAGCTGGTTGCAGTAATTGTTATATATGTGTGTTTATGCATATATAGTTACATACATGCTTCCATATACCATATCGCAAGTATTTTATATATATATATATATATATATATATATATATATATATATATATATATATATATATATATATGGGTATTTATTTGATAATGTGGACTGTTTGTCCAAGAAAGCTTGTAACTTTTGAATAAAAACCTAATAGATACCATCCAGTTTGAATGAGGTCCTTTTAGTAATTCTACTAATGCACAGAACAATTGTGTATGTGATAAAGTTAATTATATATATATATATATATATATATATATATATATATATATATATATATATATACATATATATTACACACAGTATATATATAAATATATAAATAAGAAAAAATTAGAAAATGCCTAGAGTTGCAAAAAAATTTATATATATATATATATGCATATATATAAATATTTATTTATATAAACTATGTATATATATACTGTATTTATATATATTAAATATATTTATACTAATGACCTCCAGTTTTCCTGGACACCATTACCCATTCTAAAAAAAAAACATTGACTGAATTAGTTTGCATAATATCTGATGTAACTCCCACAGCTTCCATAAGGTTATATCACTTATCGTCTCATTTTCACACACACACACACACACACACACACAAACACACTATGGACGAGAAAAGGCGTTACACAACACATGACCCCTTGGAAGGGAATCTTCCGAATAATCCTCTTGTGTCGAGTGTTTGCTGGGAAGATATGTACACTTAATCATCCCCCCGCGGATTGTGACAGACACATAGACATAGAGGAACTCTGTGGCCGCCGTCTCGGTAGTGTTATTTGAAATGTGGAATGAGGGAAGTGACGAAGAATGGGAGATAAGTGACAACCGCTTGATAGTCGTCAAGTCTGTACTCATGTGTAAAGGATTTTTAGTGCAGTTATGTAAATAATACACACACACACAATAATAATAATAATAATAATAATAATAATAATATTAATGGTGAAGAAATTCAAAGTGAGATAACAACATATATTTGAATGATTGTATATAGAGATATATATATATATATATATATATATATATATATATATATATTTATATATATATATATATATATATATATATATATATATATATATATATATATATATATATATATATATATATATATATATATTTAATATATATTTACATTAACACCTCTGTGGATTTCTTCACCATTGTAGTGACTTGCTATTATGAGGTTTTATGAATAATAAATAATAATAATAATAATAATAATAATAATAATAATAATAATAATAATAATAATAATAATAATGTCCTGTAGAACATTATGACAAGTGAAGATATATTTAAAAGCACATGGAGACGATACGTTGCTCTCTCTCTCTCTCTCTCTCTCTCTCTCTCTCTCTCTCTCTCTCTCTCTCTCTCTCTCTCTCTCTGAAGAATTCCCCAGTGGGTTTATTGAGAGCCACCTTCTTCCGCCTATGCGTTTTGTCGTGACAGGGCAATTTGTTGTACCAAACGAGTCACCTATGGCTACCAATACTTTTTTTTTCTTCGTGTTCTCTGTTTCTCTCATGGTAATTGTGGCTTTGGTAACCTTAGTGGCTCGTTTTACGAGAGATGGTAGGCGGTAGGCTTATTCTCTCTCTCTCTCCTCTCTCTCTCTCTCTCTCTCTCTCTCTCTCTCTCTCTCTCTCTCTCTCTCCACTTACTGTCAATTTCCCTTTCAGCGCTGAAATGACCTTCGGCCAAATTTTCATATTCCATTCCATTCCAACTTAGGAAATGGCACCCCTCTTGAGGACCGAAAATGTGAAGAGACCGCAGAGACGAAATAAAAAAATATATATATGTCAAGAGTTGAAAAATAATAAATAAAAAAAATAAAAATTTGAAATATGCCAAGAGTTGAAAAAAATGAAAAATTAAAAAAAAATTGGAACATGCCAAGAGTTGCCAAAAAATTTTTTTTTTTTTTTTTTTTTTTTTTTTTTTTTTTTTTTTTTTGAAACTTGAAGCTAGGAGAGCAACTTAGGCAAACTTCGTACCCACAACCTTGGGAAAATCATCTTGAGGAAGTTTTTTTAACTTCAGGATACCGCAGAAGATGGAAGACGCGAACAGGGATATCCTAAATGAAATTGGCCAGTGTTAATTTCATCGTCAGTGGTATATTTTTAGCATTGGTGGTAGTAATGGTGTCTCCTAGTATGTGTGTGTGTAGGTTTCTCTCTCTCTCTCTCTCTCTCTCTCTCTCTCTCTCTCTCTCTCTCTACGCACACATACATATGTGTACAGTATATATACTCGTATATAAATATATATAAATTATATGTGTATATATTTTATATTATAATTCTTTATACACAATTTATATATATGAGTACATATACACATGTATGCGTGTGCAGAGAGAGAGAGAGAGAGAGAGAGAGGGAAACTTACACACACACATGCTTGGAAACACCAAGGATGTATATATATATATATATATACATATACATATAAAATATTTATATATATATATATATATATATAGAGAGAGAGAGAGAGAGAGAGAGAGAGAGTCAAAAGCGAATGTTTTAACACGCAGTCTTGCCGCGGCCAAAAACCAATTAGCATAGAGGAAATAAAAGACAAAACTGCTGGACGGTGTTGCTTCAAGCCGAGCATGAACACGGAATCCATTACGCTAAAAGGAAAAAGAGAAACACGTGAACTCCGGAGAAATATTAATTATTAACTATTTCGGAACTCGAGAATTTTTACGCGTTTTAATGCCGTGTTAAATGGCAAAGCAATGTAATGCTTTGTCGAAAGTAAATACGAGGTTTTAGACAAGGTTTTAGCTCGTATTGTTGCGGGAATATTTTTGATACTTTGTCTAAAATAAACACGATGTTTTAGACTTATTAGGTAACTCGTATTATGGCCGGTATATTTTTAATACTTTGTCTGAAGTAAGTACGATATTTTAGACTTATGATTTTAACTCGTATTATGGCGGGAATATTTTTAATACTTTGTCAAAAATAAATACGATATTTTAGACTTAATGATGATTTATCAGAATAGCTTCATCATTTCTACTGTTGTTAACGTCATCGTATTTTTATCACGCTGGTATCTGAGGTCATTGTTACTCTTCTTATGTTTACGGATTATTTCTTAATTATTGCGATTATTCCTTTTGACAGAATTATTATGGAATTCCTATTCTCATGATTTTTACAGCTTATATGTATATTATCTTCGAATTATCGTAAGAATTATAATGAGAATTATCATCGAATTATAGTCAGAATTATCATGGAATTACAGTGAGAGTTATCGAATTATAATGAGAATTATCGAATTTTAATGAGAATTATCATCGAATTATGATGAGAATTATCACTTAATTATAATGAGAATTATCACCAAATTTTAATGAGAATTATCACCTAATTATAATGAGAATCATCACCGAATAATAATGAGAATCATCACCGAATTATAATGATAATTACCGAATCATAATGAGAATTATCATTTTGACAGTCACATTCTTATGATTTTTGCAGCTTACTCCTTAATGATCCCAATTAATACTCTCGGCAAGAATTACCATCATTCCAGATTCCAGGTACAGTCCTAGCAATCATTCCTTGATGAAGCGTGCCCAGGCAGGAACTTGGGGCACTCCCCAGCGACGGAGGAGGCAGAATTTGGAGAATCCAAGTTATTTTGGCGGAAGTTTCGTAAATGCACCGGGCTACAGCATGCGTGGAATTTTAACCACACCAAAATCCTTATCTTGGACGTATGTTTCGGGGAATTACATTACCTTAGGCGATGGGGTGTATACACGTACGTATACGTATGTGTGTATACACTATGTATATGTATATATTATAATGTATGTATATATTTAGATTTATTTTATTTTACATTTATCGATATTATTCCAATTTCACTTCAATTTTATTTTTTCATTTGAATTGAGTTCCGTGAGAAGTATGTGTGAATAATAATAATAAATAATAATAATAATAATTAAGAACGAACAAAATATCAAAATACATTGCTGCGATGATTGAGAGCCAGGTAAATTCTCTCTCTCTCTCTCTCTATCTCTCTCTCTCTCTCTCTCTCTCTCTCTCTCTCTCTCATTGATATACGGCCTCAATCTACATACTGCGAATGTAGAAAGCTATTTCATTACTTTGGAAATTGGTCGTGATAAAGCCATCATACGTTTGATGGAAATTTTATTTTATAAAATTATTTTGCTATTGACTATATCCGGTTCTCGGAAGCTATTTTGGGATGATTTTGCAACCTCATACCCCTTTCTCTCTTGGCTGCGACCCACAACAATCGACTAACCACTAGGTCTCAAATGTAACCGTTTAGTTAACGGGGAAACGATGGATTTTTCGGGAAAGCTTTCAGTATTTTTTCTTTCGTAGGATCGTTTTCGTGTCTCAAAAGTGGTCCATATACGAGGTAGTTAAACTGTGGACAAAAGGGTATTATTATTATTATTATTATTATTATTATTATTATTATTATTATTATTATTATTATTATTATTATTATTTATACCCCTTCATTCTGTAACTGACTTTAAAACTAGGGCAAGGCGTTCAAAATATATGAGGTTTATCTTAGTCTCCCTTCAAAAGGCTTTTTTCCGTTTTCTTCCATTACCTGATTACTGTATTTGGGATTCTTCGTTTTTTGTGGATATATGACAAGAGCCATGTGAAAACTCTCTCTCTCTCTCTCTCTCTCTCTCTCTCTCTCTCTCTCTCTCTCTCTCTCTCTCTCTCTCTCAAACATACATGTCTTACTGAGAAGTCATCTCATGACCCTACGGTTAGCGCTGCCTATTTTTTTCCACGTCTACGTAAAAAAAACAAAGGTAACCATAATCATTTTATGGTTGGCGTTCTTCACCAGTACAGTCCTCATTACAATTTTATAGCCATCATTATAGTGACGCTTCGGAATCCTTTAATTACAGTTCGTCACTTGCGTAAATAGGTGGAAATAAGTTGGGGCGGCCTTGAAATTGGCCTAGGTCGTTGGCTATCATGACAAGTGTTGACTTAAGCGATGAATTAATATCGGGTTTGTAATATACCGATTGATTGATTGAATTGTTTCTGTTAAACCTGGCTTGACAACATGTTGGTTGTTGGAGCCCGTATATGTGAATCTCAAGCCATTATGACAGTGCTCGGCTAAAGCGGAGAATTAATATCTGGTTCGTAATAGACCGATATGAGTCTCAACTGGTTTGAGAGAGAGAGTTTGGAGAGAGAGAGAGAGAGAGAGAGAGAGAGAGAGAGAGAATTAAGTCGTCGACCAAAATGTCAAAATGTATAGGCCTACCATCATTTCACAACGAAGACACTATGGTAAAATAATTCATTAGATAGTCCTAATGAATTTTCATAAATAACGAAACTAGATTTGAAGATGTACGAGAGATAAAGTAAAGATTCGCAGTTTTATCAAAGTTCAGCCTTGGTGATAACATTAAAATTGCCGTAACATAAACATTTGATTAGTATCTCGTCAATGAAGGACAGATGGATAACTTGAATAAAATCTCTCGGTATTCCCCTTTTTAGGGCTTGAATTAAAGGCCGTCCATTTCAGAGAAAATCTCGTGTAAAGGTTAACCTTTTCTCTCCCTTTTTTTGTAAGTTATTACGTCAGACCGTGCTCTCGTGTGTGAATATGAGAGCTCTGGAACTCTTCCCTGTGTTCTCAGGATCTTAAGTTTGGATTTTTTTTTTATCTGGTCTTTATCTCCGTTCGCTGAAGATGTTTGTGCCAGTGTGATATACATAGCTTTTATGCTTAGGCCTAGTCATACTTTTATCTTGGAATATTCGTAGCGTTATCTAAAATTACACTCTCTCTCTCTCTCTCTCTCTCTCTCTCTCTCTCTCTCTCTCTCTCTCTCTCTCTCTCTCTCTCTCACGAAAATGGAAGAAAGAAATCGAATGAAAACGAGCAATCTAGATCAAGGAAAGTCAGTCGTTCTCATGCGGACAGGAACTCTGGCACCCTCGACCTTCATTTGTCTCGCTACTCATAGACCACTTCCTTACTAGGTGAGGCCGTCAAGTGTTGTTTTGATGCGGGCAAATAGTGACCGATAAGTGAGAGAGAGAGAGAGAGAGAGAGAGAGAGAGAGAGGTGCCTCTTTGACTGACGGTCTGTAAGTGGTTAGAAGTTCTTATCGGGTGCAATGTTTACGAGGTATTATGAAGGTACGTTCCCTCTCTCTCTCTCTCTCTCTCTCTCTCTCTCTCTCTCTCTCTCGTCAGACATCCTGGAGAGTAAAGATATTTAAATTTGTTCCATTTCTTAATGATTCTTTTATTATTGGTTTATAAATTATATATATCTAGGTTATATATTATAAAAAGAAATGGCTACGCTGTATACTACAAAGCTTTGGATTTTTATTCCTGCCTCTGTTTTCTTAGGACTTATAACTTTCCTGTTATGTAGGTTAAATCTCCCCACACTTCCTTCCTTTGTTTTGTTTTTTCAGGCTTGGGCTAGAAAAAGGTATCAGGTTGCTAGACCTATAGGTCTTTGCTGGGCAGATTTGTCGCGAATTCTCCTTCTGACCTGACGAATGGTTATAATTCTTTATTTATTTATCTATTTATTTGTTTATTTATTCATTTATCTAATGAAAAAGGACATTTAACACCTGTCCAACACACCATAAGCCTAATTGAGTCCACTAGCGAATAAGTTCTTCCGTGAATCTGACCTCGTTGCCGGTATGCCTGTGACCTGACTCTCTCTCTGTAAGATAAAGGAACACCACAGGAATGTTTGACCAAGGGAAACGAAGGTCACAGAGTGATAAAGGAACACGGAAGAAGAAGAAGCAAAATCAAGCGACCTTTTTCGGACAAGATCTTAGTACACGTTAGAAAGTGGTCAGCCCTGTTTGTGAGTGGATGCAAACAAAGTCACTCTCTCTCTCTCTCTCTCTCTCTCTCTCTCTCTCTCTCTCTCGTCAGGATGGGGACGAAGCTGCTATATGCATATGATTGCAACTTTCCTTATAAGGGTTAAAAAGACGCTGATTTGTTGATTTCATATTTTGGAGGCTGTGTCTTCAGAGCAGTCATGTAAAAGTACACCTTGCTCCCACTGGGAAGAAGGTCGTTTGAAAGCTGTTTTCTTTTTGTGTATGTGAATTGTTTATATTAAAGAGTATTTCCATCTGACTTATAAGATATTTATAATGTTATGTTGCAGAAGATTGATAATTGATAGTATTTAATGAATAAATATAACCGTTGTGTGTAGAAAAACATACTAAGTTTTATTCAAGCATAGAGGTTAGACTATAGGACCAGATGGTGCCATACCAAAGTTTATTTGTTGTTCCTTTTTTTTTTTTGTAGAAGACCAATACGAAGTTTAGTTAAATAATAAAACAAATTGTTCATTTAAAGGATATTGTAAAATTGTTTAGCCTATACAACAGATTAACAGGAAGGCAAACGCGTTAGTGTCAAATAGTTTTTTTTTTTTTTCCTTGTATAATTTTCACCTTTTGTATCTCTGTAACACCTTTTGTAGCCTTCTTATGAACTTACGTACCTTTGTAACGCCACTGTAGCATTGTTTCGCATCTCTATAGCGTGTAAAATTGCCCTAAATATCCTTGTAATACCTCGTACTTAGCGTCTTCTCTGTAGGTCGACAGACTCTTACTGCAACTAGAAATCGAACCCTTATCATCCTGCTGGTCCTTAGGCCATATACAATGTGTGTGTGTGTGTGTGTGTGTGTGTGTTTGTTTGCTACCAGGGACCAAATCCAATCTCGTATCGAAACCGAATGCAACAAGACACGTATTATCATCTGGGCAGCGCCAAAGGAGATTCTCATTTTATTTGCATAATGCAATATTGGTACAATCCGCACGCACTGCTCTCTCTCTCTCTCTCTCTCTCTCTCTCTCTCTCTCTCTCTCTCTCTCTCCTAGCTATTTTTAGCGCTTCTTTGCTTACCTCACCTCCGTGACACCGCTTTCACATACTCTTTGACCTGAGTGACCTCGGTCTGTGTCACCCTGCGCTGGAAAGAGAGAAAGAAGAAAAGAATTGGCAGTTATAATCGTCGTCATTGTCTCTTCTCTTTCTGCTGCTGCTAGTGACGTCATCGTCGGTGTCACTATTGTCACTATAGTTCTTATTTTTTCATCACCTTTACCGAAATTGCTTTTTTTCAGTTCCTGTGTGTGTGTTTGTGTGTATGTGTTTTTCATGTTTGTGTGTTTGAGTGTGTATGTGTGTACCCAAATGGTGATGGAATCATGTAGCCTATCCTGTTTATAGTGCAGTATGTGTGCAGGTGATGGTGATAGAGTGTGTGTGTGTGTGTGTGTGTGTATGTTTGTGTGTATGTGTCTGCTTGCATGTGTGTTTGTGTCTGTATGCGTGTACCCAAATGCTGATGGAATCATGTATCCCTTTTACAGTGCAGTATGTATGCAGATGATGGTGATACTCGTGTATCCTGGTAGTATTGGCACTCTTGAACAATCCTGATGTTGGCACCTACTGTATGTATATGCATGATTAAGATACATCCATCCAGTCGATTACCCCTTATGTATTCAGGCGAAAGCGGCACGTGTATCCAGATGGTTTTGGCAGTTGGTATTTTGTTGGTGATTCAGCACATGTAGATGTATATGCATGATTAAGATACATCCATCCAGTCGATTATGGTTTGATAATCAGGCGAAAGCGGCACGTGTATCCAGATGGTTTTGGCAGATGGTATTTTTTGATAATGTATCCAGGTGATAATGACTTAAACGTATCCAGATGGTTTGATAATGACGCATATGTATCCAGATGGTCTGATAATGACGCATATGTATCCAGATAGTTTTGATGATGACACATATGTATCCGGATGGTTTGGTTATGATGCATATGCATCCAGACGGTTTGATATTGACGAATATGTATCCAGATGGTTTGATAACGACGCATATGTATCCAGATGGTTTGGTAATGACGCATATGTATCCAGATGGTTTGATAATGACGGATATGTATCCGGATGGTTTGATAATGATGCATATGTATCCAGATGGTTTGATAATGACGCATAAGTATCCGGATGGTTTGATAATGACGCATATATATCCGGATGGTTTGATAATGACGCATATGTATCCGGATTTTTTTATAATGACGAATATGTATCCGGATGGTTTGATAATGATGCATATGTATCCGGATTTTTTTTATAACGACGAATATGTATCCGGATGGTTTGATAATGGCATAGCCTATGTATCCGGATGTTTGATAGTGACGAATATGTATCCTGATGTTTGATAATGATGCATATGTATCCGGATGTTTGATAGTGACGAATATGTATCTGGCTGTTTGATAATGACGCATATGTATCCGGATATTTGATAGTGACGAATATGTATCCGGATGTTTGATAATGACGCATATGTATCCAGATGGCTTGATGCATTATTATTATTATTATTATTATTATTATTATTATTATTATTTTGCCTATGTATCCAGATGGCGTTGGCAGTTGGGTATCATGTTGGTGATTCAACACACGTATCCAGGTAGAGATTTTGGGTAATCGTCCACATGGTAATGGCATACTGTTTCCGTCCCCGATGGGCATATGCCCAGATGGTTATCCGGCTCATCATGGATGCAGATGGTGCGAAGATACATTTAATTACAGATGGTATCTTAATATTCCGTTATTTTCTGCAGATGGTAGATGGTCATTTCATCTGGCTGTGCAGGTGGCACTTTTAGAATCAGCTACAGATGGCACGTTGATCCATCTGCAAATGGCTCTCTCTCTCTCTCTCTCTCTCTCTCTCTCTCTCTCTCTCTCTCTCTCTCTCTCTCTCTCAGTAAATAAATAAATACATGAATATAATAGTGGTAGAAGTATTTCACTATTGAACAGAACGAAAACTTCTCTCTCTCTCTCTCTCTCTCTCTCTCTCTCTCTCTCTCTCTCTCTCTCTCTCTCTCTCTCTCTCTCTCTCAGCACTCCAGTTGTGCACATTGAACTCTAAAACGATAACTTTTGGCTCGTGTAAGACAAGTCATGCGTCGTGTACGACACGAAGCAGCGTCGTGTCATCTGTTGCACTGATCCGTGCGTCTTGCATTACTAGTTAGTTACACGTCTTGCTGGCCAGGTGGTAAACAGGAGGCAGCTGGTGCAAGCTACAAGCTGCTGTCAGTTCGCAGTTTGCAGTGACCTTGGGAGATTGGATTTCGTCGTCGGAGTTTCAAGGTCAAGTTTGTTGTCCCAAACAGATAAATTTGTTTTTAAAAGAAATTGTTTATTGATGTCAAAACTAATGGGTATTTTGGACAGGTATATTAAGAAATTAATTTATTGTAGTGTAAAGTTTCAAGACCAAGTTTGTTGTCACAAACATACAAAAATTTTTTTAAGTAATTGTGTATTTATGTCAGAACTAAGGGGTATTTAGGACAGGTAGTTTATATTAAGAAAGTAATTTATTGTAGTGTAGAGTTTCAAGGTCAAGTTTGTTTTCACTAAAATGTAGTTGCTGATTGGGAAAATTAAAATCATTTTTTCTTAAGCTATCATAATTTTTTTATATATATAAAATAGTGATGTGTAAAGAAATTATTTTTTTGTGAAAACTTAAAAAAGAATATTGGGGCATTAACGGGTTAACGTCAAAACTAAGAGGTATTTTGGACGATTATATTAAGAACCTATTTTTTTTGTTGTTCAACTAAGAGCAGTTTGGTTAAATACATTTAAATAGAATTTTCTTAAGTTAATAGTCTATATGAAATCAGTGACAATTGTAGCTCAGTATTCATTGTTCTCTCTTCTCTCTCTCTCTCTCTCTCTCTCTCTCTCTCTCTCTCTCTCTCTCTCTCTCTCTCTCTGGTATTCCACCACTTTTCCATAGGACAGACAGAAATCATTGATAATCGATGAAATAATTGAAATCTCTTGATATTCCACCAGAGCTTCATAGTACTAACACATGAAGTAACTGAAATAGATGGTGAGGGAGCGGTGGTTTTTATCCTCTCTCTCTCTCTCTCTCTCTCTCTCTCTCTCTCTCTCTCTCTCTCTCTCTCTCTCTCTCTCTAGCCCAGCAACAAAATGACTGTCAGGCTTCGAGCCTAAATTTGGTGTGGCAGATAAATGGTCAACCACTTTTACCTGAACGCCCACTGGAGAAGCTCACCATAGGAGGAATAAGCGAGAGAGAGAGAGAGAGAGAGAGAGAGAGAGAGAGAGAGAGAGAGAGAGAGAGAAATAAAAACCACAGTCTCGTTTACCATTTATTTCAATTATTTCATGCATCAGTCCTGCGGAAATGTGGTGGAATATCTGTGAGAGAGAGAGAGAGAGAGAGAGAGATTATGATAATGAGTCGGGCTGTTAGATCTCTTCTGAAATGTCCTGAGCCACCTGTTTATGAAGCCAACGCCCGAGTTTTTTTTTTTCTAAGTGTTTTGATTTTCATGTGGTACCCTTAAGTTTATTTGTGTGAAACATCGTGGGTGTTTTGTTTTTATTTTTTTCTCTTTTGGCCCAGGTGGGTGACCTTGGTATGTGGTGTTTTGCCCCCATATGTAAGCTGGTTTGTGCGTGTGTTTTGTTTTTAGTTTTCATACGTGTATCGGTATAGGAGTGTATGTATATATATATATATATATATATATATATATATATATATATATATATTCACACTGACACTTTATTTTTGTCACTCTACCACAGAAAAAAAACACTGGATATATCCCAGACTTCTAAGAAATAGCATCCACGATCAGACACTAATCACACAGCATCCACACACACACACACACACACACACACACACACACACACACACACACACTCTGCTCCTGTAGAGTAAATGGTGGGATAGAATAGACCCAGTCCACGTTTTATGAAGATGAAACTACAGTATATGTAAGAAGGGGTGAATTACTTTACTTTTGGTAATCTCTCTCTCTCTCTCTCTCTCTCTCTCTCTCTCTCTCTCTCTCTCTCTCTCTCTCTCTCTCTCTCATTATTTGCGCATGCTGATTGTGTTATTGTTAGATGGTTTATTGCCTGATTTTATCATTTTCTTGGAATTTAAAATATTTGTGTTGCCGATGGGAAAAAATTCCGTTTTTTTTTTCAGATGTGACATATTCATCTTGGTTCATATTCATGAGACTTGGGATCACTATGTAAAGTTCAATAGGCCTATCTCATTCACTTATGTTCACTATGTAAGGTTCGAAAGACCTTTCACATTCACATGGGTTCACTGGTTCTTTACCAAGTTTTACTACTATTACTACGAATGTGTATTTGCGTAAGAGAGAGAGAGAGAGAGAGAGAGAGAGAGAGAGAGAGAGAGAGATTCAGATTACACTGAAACGAATTTCTTTAATGGTTAGTCTACTTTAAGTCCAACTTATTCTTTATTTCCCAAATATTGCAGTACCATTCTTTGCTACAGCTGCAACATTTGATCCAAAAGAATGTCAGTTATTAATAATAATGAATAATGATCGAAAAAAGGTAATATAGTATTTTATTGTATTTTGAGCCCATTACAGACGAGTAAAGAATGAATGAATGATGCGTGTTTAGGGAGAAAGTTGAGGCCTCTGGCATCTTGACTTATATTGCCTTTGTTTTAAATCGACAACACAGTACGTAGTCGTCGAAGAACACTGTGTCTCGGCGTCTGGAAGATTGTGTTTCACTCTGACCTTAAAGGATGTTTGTGGCGTGGCACTTTCATCGTGCCAACTCCTAATATGTATTGTTGAGAGAAGGCCTGTATGAGAATGGTTACACAGCTGCTACCAGCTCCTCCTCCCATGACGTAGTGAAGGCATCTTGCGTCTGGCAGCGCTGTGGCGGCGCGAGCTATTGCTTCATGCCCGGGAACGTAAATTGTCGTGCCGTCGGGAAATGATTGAAAATCCATGATGTTTTACGAACCTTTCTTTCCAGAATTGATATCCTTTTCACTCAAAATAGACTTGCGATTACGACGACGATTGCAGGAAGTGAAAACGCCCAATTTCTTTGCTTTCAAGCTTTCACACAATGAAAAAGCATGAAAAGAATCCGATTTCCTGTGGAACTTCTGATAGCAGAACTTTCACTCACCGGAAATTGTGGGTGGGTTGAAAATATCACAAGTGGGAATTTCGGTCTTTCAGAAAGAAATCAGCTGTAGGCAACTACAAGGCTACGTCATCGGTGTCCTATGGAGGTGTGTCTCCTATTATACGGAGGGCGGCTAGTCTTGTCACTGTACCAGTAGGATTACCCTGGAGAGGTCGTCGTGTAGATGTGGCCCCCGCTGATAGACTTAAGCGCGTAGGAGAGAGGACGTCTCTCTGCCGAAGTTAATAAGCATCTGTTAGTAAGGAACGCATTTGTCTCCCCTTTTTTAAGTAAACATGTCGTTTATTCTTTATTCCAGCGTCAGGTGTTTCAAGGTTTGAAAGGTGATTCGAGTTTCTCCTTACCCTGCCTTTTGGAAACGAGTGAAAACGGGTTCATCATTGCAAAGTGTGCATTTGGCCTTTGTTCCGTTACTTCCTCGCCACGGCCTTTGACACCGGGGAGACCTGAATGAATCAAGAGAGAGAGAGAGAGAGAGAGAGAGAGAGAACAATAATGTGGGTGATAGTGGGTGTGGGAGTCGAAGGAGACTGAAAGGGGGATGGGGGTGGAATGAGAGAGAGAGAGAGAGAGTGACTTCATCACGAGTCACTCACTCAGTCTAAAGCTGCAGCCTTGCCGAACGCCCGACCGTCTGTCGTCGCCGTTCTACCCCCGGAGGATTTATCGCGATGGTGATATTTTTCCCCTGGATTTCCTGACGTCCGTGAGAACAGTGAAGTGAAGTGAAAGCGTTCGGTAACAAGAAATAAGCTCGAGTTGTTGTCTCCTTATCCGTACAAGTAATACCTCGTAAATGCCCCGCCAGTCCATGAGATAGTTGTCTGTGTTTTTTGGTAAGGTAAGTTGTCTGTGTAAATTATTGTAAGCTCTTTTTACTTTCTTGTTTTGGCGTTATTTCTTCGCCCACTGTGCATTCTTTGCTACACCGATTGATTACTGCAGTAACCCAGTTCCTTGGTTCTTGCCCTGAACTTGAGACTTATTGACTCGGCAAACAATTGTTGTCGGTACTGATTTGTTGCAGACTTTGTATCTTGAAATGTTGCAGATTTTTGTATCTTGAAATGTTGCATGGAAAGCCCCCAGTGTTGCGTCTAAATGTTCTTGTTTAAACTTAAACATTTTATTTCCGAAAGGTTTTTGTTTTATTATATGTTTAGTAGCAACTGCCCATTTTTCTTGATGCTGTTTATGAACTGGTTCTAGCGGTAATTGGCTGGCATTCTTGAAGCTTAAGATAATAAAAAAAAATCAGGCACGCTTATCACGACATTCCTTTGTCAACATTGATATGAAGAATGAACGTGTAACCATTCCATAGCATTGCATGCACGACACGAAAAGGTTGGCGTATGGCAGTCATGTCGCAATCATCGCCACATGTGAGTCACACTTAAAGAAGAGCACCACCGTGTCCCCTCTTCTTCTTCTTCTTCTTCGTCACCAACATCATCATCATCATCATCCACATCATCTTCAACATCATGGCTTAGGAATGCGAGTCGGGAGCCCGGGGAAAGGAAAGCACAGTCACGGCACTGTGGTAACAGAGCGGAACTTTTTGAATACGCGCTAGTCACAAACCTTCCTCCCCCTCCCCGACCCTTCCCTCGTGACGTCACGCTCTATAAGGTGGTGATGTTTGTGATGTTGTGACACCTGCCATTCCCATCAGCGCTGATGGTGGTGCTCTTTGAACCCCGTTGGCGTTTAATTGATGGGCGTTCTCGGGGAGGATGCCGTGACACTCTGGTACTTAAAGCAATGGCTTGGGGAATTGGGCTGTTATAGACCTTCACGTGGGCTACTGTGACGTCAGCAAGCCTTGGAGGGGTGGGGGATCTGTATGATTGTAGATATAAAATCGGAGTCACGCGGGCTCGCGTCTTTCTTTGGGAATTTGTTTTGAAATTTTCCACCAGTTAGCCAGCGTTTCTTCAGAATTAAAGCGAAATTAAATCACGTGCGTTTAAATAAAGTTTACGTCAGATAAGCACGGCTTTATTGATATAATTTGTTCCTCATACAATGGTTGCCTGGTAGATTTTACTGCAGTGGTTACGAGATAGAAAGATTAGCGCAGAATGCCATCAAATGTGAGACACACTTGTGAAAAGAATAAAAGCATTTTGAGTGATAAAGCGAAACAAGAATAAATTATTTAAACACCCAATTGTCCTGTCATGGCGCAATAGGTCGTTTATCCATATTTAGACTAACATTTAAATCCAGATGAGCATCCATCAGCCTAGGCCCATGTACCACCCACCGGCTTTTGATGAACATCCATTAGCATAGGTCTATCTGCCCACCGGCTTTGTTTATGTTGCGTATAGCATATTTACCTATTTTAATAAAAACATGGAGTATTTTTAAATGGTTTGATAAATCAACGTCTTAGAAACCAGCCGTTTTTTTTTATTTTTAGTTCAAGCTAGCCGTGTGCGTGCACGGGCTCTTGTTCATAGAGCCGTGTAGTGCAGCCTATCTTACTGTCCCTCCGGAGGTCTGAAACACGCCAAAGAAAAGAACGCATTGTTTTTAGATTTTATGTAAACGACTGTACATAACTTGATGCGGTATTATTATTATTAATATTATTATTATTATTATTATTATTATTATTATTATTATTCTCTGTCGTGTGGAGCAAGCCCAGAGACCATGAACTTGCCTAGCAAGCTCCCAGACAAGAAAGCGAGCCCACCGGCGAGAACGGGAAAGACCAGAACAAAGAAGAGAAAGAAAAACAAGATCAGATTGTTCTCGCGTCCCCATTGTTATAAACCCAGCGTGGGGGAAACGATTTGGGCCATATCTAGGGGGGAGGGGAATATGTACTTTTATGTTTTAGTATAGTTGTAGAAAAAATGAAATGTATCTTAGTTAAGGAGGGTGCTTTCGAGTGCACCGTCAAGCCTGGATTATTAGTGACCAAATTTACCTTGCAAGAACTAGGTTGTTCTCCGCTCAGTATTGTATTTTGTTTTGCATTGCCCAAGAGTCGATGATGCGTTGCTCTTTTGTCGTCAAATGCAGCAATTGCAGATCCTCTGCCACTTTTTTCTTTACGGCCATCTCCTGCGTTGTTATTTATTCACTCATTTATTTTTGTATTTTGACGTTCTCCACTGCGAGGTTTCCCGTTTCCGGTTTAACTAGACTAAACCGCTTGTCGCGTCGTGCCATGTTTCATTCTGTGCGTTATTATTTGGGTCTAGATGCTGGTTTGTCTGTATAGCTCCTCACATTGACTTGGGCATTTGTGCCAGAACTGTTTTGAACGTTTCACGTTACCGGTAGGAAAACAGGTTTTGACTTTGCAAGTTGTGTTGTTTGTGCTGCTTCGGTTGGTTGGTGAGTCAAGGGGTCGCTCCGGTCTCATTCCCTGTGTAACACACGGTACCGAATCCCAATTTTTATCAAGTCATCTGTGAAAAAATGGTTTAGTAATCAAGTTGTCCAGAAGAATTTTCATTTACCCACAGGGTCATAATTTTTTGTTTATGACAAAGGTCTTATACATATATGTCTAATAATAGCCTTAAAAGTACTGTCAGTGTCTATATTTTTGGATACTCGTTAATCTTTTTATGCTTTCATCCAGGAAATCGTGGAAAACGACTTTTTATGTTTTAAATGTCCGTCCAGAAGTGTTTAGTGATTTTAATGTCGCTGTAAACAAACTTGATATTTTCGATCTATATCCAGAAATTCTCTGTAAAATACTTTAAATGTTGGTCATGCCGTTACCCTTAACATTTAATGATGTTCCCAGTATTTTGAAAATTAGACCAAAGTAACACATGACGCTATTGTTATAGCAGAGAGACAATAACACATGACGTTAAAGTTATAGCTGAGAGAAAATAACACATGACGTTATACTTAATGCAGAGAGAAACTAACACATGACGCTGTAGTCATAGCAGAGAGAAAATAACATGACACTGCAGTTATAGCAATGAGAAAATAACATGGTTATAGTTATAGAAGATAGAAACTCGACGTCATAGTTATAGCAGAGAGAAAATAACACATGACGCTGTAGTCATAGCAGGGAGAAAAAGAGAAAACGTGAAAGCGCGAGTGAGGATGCTACGACGCTAATGGAACAATGCTTTCCATACCATTAGGTCTAGTTGTCGCCCAGGTTTTCATAGCGGTTGCGTGGGTTGGGGGATAATTCAGTTGCGGTGAGCATTTTACTTCTTTTAGCTTTCATCTTCTGGGCGAAGTATTTGAAAAGGGTTGGAATATTCCCTTCGCACCATTTTTTGGTTAGCTGTAAAGGGTTGATTGTTGTCGAGCAGTTTTGTCAAGAATCCCTAGGCCTACCGTGTGTTTCCTTATGTAAAAATGCATAGAGGCTCTACGGAAAAGTCATGATTTAGACCCAGTGCGAAAGATGAAAGTCCGTTATTGTGGAAAAGGACGTTATACCGAAAAATAAAACTCTTTAAATAGAGAAGGAGACTATTTTGTTCCCGGATAAGGCCAAGAGCCCTTCATCAGCAAAAGCAGCTTCAAGCATGGATGCCTTAAAAGGCAGGAGATACTTTGCATTTAGTGTTTGTTCATTGGAAGGATATTTTCGTGGTGTTTCTCGTTCATTTCTTAGAAGAGGACAGAAATGAGACGTAAAAATATTATTTCTCAATTTTATTTCTCAATTTTATTTCTCAATTCTAGGTCATATCCGTAATTGACAGCGGTGCACTGCAGTCATTACTTAAGGTTCTTTGCAGCGGCCTTCCTTAGGCCCCTAGCTGCAACCCCTTTCATTCCTTTTACTGTACCTCCGTCCATATCCTCTTTCTTCCATCATACCTCCCAATTGTTGCATAGTGCAACTGCTTTCAAACCTTTTTACCCTCAGTTTCCTTAAAGCGCTGAATGACCCCGTAGGTCCCAGCCCATTCCATTCCATACCAGGAATTGAAGATATTAATTATTTATTGCTCTCCCTATCTCAAATTGGAACTTAGTTCTTGGACAAAATCCCCACCCAGTGACAGAGTTTGTTTTTAGGCCTATGTGTATCTCTAAACTGACGTGTCCCGAAATTGTTGCAGTGTATTTCCTCCATCGCTCATGCAAGTTTATTCAAGCATAGTGCTTGCTACCTCGCATCCTAGTCAGCTCGCAGACGATGATTGACAAGCAGGCCAAAAAAAAAAAAAAAAAAAAAAAAAGCAAGGTGGTTTGTCTTGTAATATTAACTGTTTGGCTTTTGGATGGAAGGCGGTTGTAACAATAACTTAAATGCCACGTACATAAGCGCACACACATACACAAATGTGTATATACATACATACATACATACACAAATGTTTATATACTTAAATACATACATATAGACTTAGAATTAATCAACGTACAATCACGTGCGGAACACGAATAAATTTCTGACTCGCATCAGGGCCGAACCCGGGCCTTTCAATTGAAAGACCTGGGTTCGATCCCGGTGTGAGTCAGAAATTTAATGTATACATACATACGTATGTGTGTATGTGTGTGTTTGTGACCTCTTCCATTTCTCCTTTCCGGCTTTCCCCTCTCTTTAAAGTTGTGGTTTCTCGAGGTTTGGGTAAAGGAGCAGGCAGGCCTGTGTATTTTTTGAAGATTACGTTTGTGAAAGTCTTTCACGTTGATGCAATGGCTTTCATTGACTTTCACAGTCATTGCTGCTGCTGCTGCTGCTGTTGTTGCTGCTGCAATCTCAGGTCCCTGCCAAGACCTCGATTTACGTGGAGGAAGCCTCCTGTTTTGACGAGCCGACATTGCAAGAAGGTCAAATGAGGGAAGACTGTGTCTCTGAAAGACGATTTTGTAGGTGCGCGGAGTACATAGGCGTGCGTGGCTATGAAGGTGACGAATGTCGGCCGAGATTTTAGATATTCAGGTGCCGAAATGTGGCATCTGGACATACCAGGACGGACAACTCACTGTAGCTGGCACCAAACCGTTCAAGGGTGCCAGCCAAGAGGGGCTCTCTCACATACACAGTGTGGCGCCGGGATTCGATGGTGTTGGTGGCTCGCTCGTAGACCGAGGTTCTCTCTCTCTCTCTCTCTCTCTCTCTCTCTCTCTCTCTCTCTCTCTCTCTCTCTCTCTCTTACCTTTCGAGGGCCAACCTGCGCCCCCTCGCACATAGATCCGCGAAGTACCCCTTTAAAAAAGGGTGCTTCCTATAGGGGGGTTCGAATACGACCTTCCTGAAGGAATATTGATAGTGACAATTCTCGCATATAAGATATTCTAGTTGTTTGTGTTTAGAAGAAAAGTCTGTGTAATGTGTAGATTTACACATTTTTATGTATAGGCTAAAGATTGCTTTAAAGTGCTTGGAAAATATGTTAGTTGTGCCTTTGAAAGCAGTTAAATATGATATGACTATATGTAAACATTATGACGTCACGTTGGGAATGAAGATTCGTGGAACATGTATATATATATGCGCATGTATACGTGCGTATCATGTGTATACGCTGCTTCATAGGCCTATACATCCACAGTCACGAGTGTCATATTTTCATCAAATTTCTTAACTGATCTCACAATCTTACCCGCCTTAGGTGGAATCTCTTATTATTTATGTAAAACTTCATTGACTTTTATTGAATGTCTTATCCACTATGTTGTCTATTTATTAATTTATTCATTGTTTCTTTTTTATTAAGTGATAGCTCTTCTTTCTATATTTCCTCTTACCTCCTGTTACTAAATGAACACCTTAACATTCTCTGGAAGCTTGAATTTTAAGTCTATGGCCCCTGTGGTGGGCTTTGTTCCATATGAATAGGGTTCGTCTTGATAATAATAATAATAATAATAATAATAATAATAATAATTATTATTATTATTATTATTATTATTATTATTATTATTATTATTATTGTCGCTCGGAAACAGTCTCTAAGAACGAACGCCGGCGCCTGAAAAAAAACAGATGCCAGCTCTCTTCTAGCACACATTCATTAATTAATCTGATTACCCACAGTCGCACACGGTATACAGCGTGCTGTGTCGAAAGCTACGCTGCGGGTACATTCTGCGCAATTGATTTGCACGGCTCCAGAACTATGCAAACTTCGTCGTCATGGGTACCTTTGGAGGCGTGACCTTCACTTCTGTTCAAACGTCTTGATCTAGTCTTTGTGTATTTTTGTGTTGTTTGAGTATTTTCATAAACATTCGTCTCCTTAAACCGATTACGTCATGTTCGTTCGTTCGTATGATACGTGTTCCTTGATACTGTTTCGTTGTTATTTTTTATTTTTCTGTGTCTCATATACGCAGCCATCTTTGAATGTATACGCAATCTACATCCGTTCGTATTTTCTCGTTATAGAAAGAAATACGCATCTGAAATACATTCAGCGAGTTCAGTCCCTTATGTAGGGCATGAACGCCAGATGATTCAGGCATCCACACGGTACCAGATGTCCCCTATTAGAGGCACCTAACGTAAGCGCGTACGAGGGTCTTTTATCAAGCGCGCCCGAGCGCCTGCAAGAGAGAAGGGCTCTGTTTAGTAAAGGCATGCCCTCGAGAAATATTTATGAGAGAGGTTCCTTTCTGTGAGGTTCAATTTACCCCGGAAGAATCGCCTTTTCGTTGTGGAGTGAGGAGGGGAATTAGACCCGAGTGGAATAGGCTGGTTCTTAAGCCGTGCGAACGTAGAAGGTAATTATTTACCCTTAGCAGCTGGTTCCCAGCTAACCTATGCTGCGATGGAAATTCACCTGGGCTATATTTAACGCGGGCGCCAGACTTTGCTTGCGACTTCCGTTTGGTCTAAGGAAAAAATGGATAACCGTTCATGTTGTGCAGATGAACCTTTCTCTAGATAAGATATTTCGTGTTGCTTCTTTCCTTATTCGTTTTCTAGAAACTATGAGCGATGATTTCTGTCATGGTATTCAGATGCACTCAAATGGAAACTAGAGACTGAGAAGTAATTACCGTCACCGAAGGCCAAGAACTGGGAGCTATGCGGTCATTCAGCTGTGAAACGGAAATTGACAGTAAGAAGGTTTGGGAGGTGTAACAGGAGGAAAACCTCAAAGCAGTTGCAATATGAATCAGTTGTGAGGAGAGGGTGGGAAGGAAGAGGGAAGAAAGAATATGAAAGGAGGTACAGTAAAAGGGATGAAAGGGGTTGCAGCTAGGGGCCGAAGGGACGCTGCAAAGAACCTTAGGTAATGCCTACAGTACACCACATGAGGTGCGCTGACGGCACTAACCCCGCGCCCCAGAGTAATTAATTTCTTTCCCTACCCTCAAATGAAAAGTAAAGAGTTTATCTAGGCACAGTAGTGTCTAGTGGGGAGATTGGTCTAGGGTCAATGTATGATAATTGTTTATTTATTAAGTCTTTTTTTCATCCATAAGCTGAGGGGTCGGTTGCCTGGATTCGTCTTCTGCAACTACTTTGTTTGAAACATCTTCCTTTGCTAAACCTTCTTCCTCAGATTTTCACTCACTGTATCACGCTATCTAATCTCTGTCTCCCCCTCGACTTATTACCCCAGAACGGTTCCATCCAAGCCCTGGTTGCTCCTTCCTCCTCTTTCATTCTCACCACATGATCAAACCATTTCAGCCTACTCAATCATTCTCACTAGATGTCCAAACCATTTCAGCCTCGACTCTTATCACATCAGTAGTCTTGAACATTCCTGCACTTCTGATAATCTTCATTTTCTAGCCTCTCACGCATCTAAGGGTCTTGACTGATCAAGGCTCGAGGAATATTAGTTGAACAGGGTAGACGAATTTAGGCATTGCTCCCCAAGATGTGCCTGCAATATTTCCTTTGCCATTCGACTGCCAAAGTATCCCAAGGATGTTTCTCAGGCAACGGCAAATTGAAAGTTAGAAAAGGCTTGAAAATTTAATTGAGAATCGATTCAAACATTGTGTGTCGAGAAGTATCGGCCTCAGTGACCCTGGTAGTTGTCACGCCAGGTAACTTTCCATTGATCGATAGACGGTCGAGAAATATAACTGAATCTTACAGATTGAAGGTGGATTGTCTTCCATTGTAAAGGAATAGTTTACTATTACATGAAGTATGTCGTCGAAAAAGAAAAATAGGTACTCTAGACCATACAACGGCTCCTTGCAGTCTACGTCTCTGACCATGTCTGGTGTGGCGGAACAAGAAGAAGAATAAGAGGAAGAAAGAGTCGTATAAACCAGTTTCCATGTTGTGGTCACTTAAGGAGGTTCGACTTCCTCCTGCAACCCCCACCCCCTTCCCTATTCCCTCCCCTTCCTAGCTCTCCTCAGAGCTCTTGTCTTTTAAAGGACCTTTACGACCTACGCAAATGCTTAGTTAGACGAGACTCTGCTTAGAGACTCTCGCTCTCAGCTAACTTCGTTTGGTCAAGCGATTGTTCAGTGTAGGCTCGGGTGACAGGTTTTTGTGTTCCTACTTCCTTGTAGATCCAACCTACGTTCTCTCTCTCTCTCTCTCTCTCTCTCTCTCTCTCTCTCTCTCTGCACTAGTACTTCGTTAGGTTTATGCTAATCTTTTTTTTTTTATCTTTTAAAGTACCAAAATGAAGCACTTTAAAAGCAGAAATAGAATCGTTCTTTTCTTTCGTGTTCATCTGTCAATTTTGCATCGTTTTTAAATGTATTTCTTGCTTTAAACCCTGATATATTATTTATAAAATTTAAAGAGGTATTATACAACGAACCATTTTTTGGGCAAGTTCAGTTTTGCATGGCTTGAGTAACCAAATTTTGTTGTGATTATTCCCGAATGCATATGTGCTAAATTCCTCTTCATTGTCTCTGCGTGTTCACAGTTAGGGTGCATTGTGCTGTAAAGTCTGTTCTCAGTACCTCAGTTGCTGCTTGTTACACACAAAATTAACTAACAAGACGTCATTGTTTTAAATGGGCCTGATCGCTAACGACGAAACAGAAAGCACACTGAAAGCATTACCTAGCTCTACGTAGCATAATAGACCGATGCTTGCTTCTGTCTGTGTTAGGCCTAGTTAGATTATTCTTTTAGTTTGCTTTCTGTCTCGTCATTAGCGAGCAGACTATTTTAAAACAATGTTTTAATGTTAGTTAATGTGTGGATTAAATCAAGATAGTGACATAAACAGAATAAGGACATTTTCCCACTTAAAAATCAGAGCCAGTGATCTGGTGGCAGTGACGAAACAAAGCAACTAGGTTACTAGAAGTATACGGTTTATGCTCCACACAGCAAACTCGTCTAGGTGTCGTCCATTTGCGTGGCGTCTCTACGATTGACCTATTGGGGAAGAGGTAAAGAGGACATCCAAGGTCATTCGCTTGACGTTGACGTACGAGGCGCCGAAGAAGGCGGGTTTAGAAAGGCTTTAGTGAACGCCTTAGTTGAGAGCGAGAATGAATGTGAGGAAGATTCGACTCTGGATAACCTCACGCGGTACACTGTACGCATCACTTTGAGGTTCTTTGAAGCGTCCGGCCCATAGCTGCAACCCCTTTCGTTTCTTTTACTGTACCTCCGTTCGTATTATCTTCTATTTTATTTTCTGCCCTCTCTGATAATATTTTCCGTAATGGAACTGCGAGGTTTTCCTCCTGTTACGCCTTTCAAACCTCTTTACTCTCAATTTCCCGTTCAGCGCTGAATGACCTCGTAGGTCCCAGCGCTTGGCCTTTGGCCTAAATTGTATATTCTGCTCTCTCTAAATCTGGTATACAATAGTCTATAGTTTTCTTGAAGTATCTTGCTATTTCTTCATACGTTTTTTTTTTATATTTATATGTCCTCCATGTTATCTTGAATGTTTCTCTACAAATTTCTTCGTTCTTTTTAGTTCTTGGAGATAAACTTATTAAATATTCTGGGTCCATTTTCTAGTATTTTTGCTGAATTGTGTCCCCTGTAATGGTAGTTAATGCATTAATGCTAGTTAATATGCTTTACAATGTAGTGTAGTGCCTAGTTGATAGGCACTTATTGCGTTCGGTGGCGTTTTAAAGCATATACCATGTTTTGATGTTTTTAGATGAGCATTAAATCTCGATAAAATGAGCATTATATCTCTCGATATAATGAGCATTATATCTTGATTTGAGCAGTGTATATGTCAGTATAATGAGCATTGTATCTCTATTACAAGCATTGTATCTTTCGATATAATGAACAGTATATTTCTCAATATAATGAGCATTATATCACGATATAGTAAGCATTATGTATCTCGATTAATGAGTATATCTCTCGACATAATCAGCAATGTATCTCGATATAATGAGCATTATATCTCGCGATATAATAAGCGTTATATATCTCGATAAAATGAGCATTATATCTCTTTATATAATGAGTATTATATCTCGATATAATGAGCATTGTCTCGATAAAATGAGCATTATATCTCTCGATATAATGAGTATTATATCTGTCGATATAATGAGCATTATATCTCTCGATATAATGAGCATTATATCCCTTGATATAATGAGCGTTATATCTCTCGATATAATGAGCATTATATCCCTTGATATTATGCTAATTTTTTTAACAAGTTCGTCTCTCAGTTTAGTTCAAGGACGCCCGATTCCAAAGATGGTTTGGAGATGGCTAGCGTGGCTCAAACGGGGTTTTTGGAGAGTCGCCAAGAGAGAGAGAGAGAGAGAGAGACAGTAAGTCCAGATTGCGAAGACGATTTTGTTCTATTGTCCAAAAGTGGTGTTCTCTCAACTTCCGAACAGAGAGAGAGAGAGAGAGAGTACCAGGAAATACCATTATCCCCTCCAATCACCTACCTGTTTTAAATTTATGTCCCACCTGCTGGGATTGAGAGACGGACTAAGCATGGACTGGGTCTAATGAAATGGAAGTAACCATTTCACCCAATTTACCTCGTGAATTGGCCTCCTATTTCTCAGCCCGGGCCAATTTAGGATTTAGAGAGGGCATCCCTTGATGCTGGTGTAATCTCGCGGGGTTCAGTGGGGTATGCTTTTTTTTTTTTATCCTCCGCAGGTGTTAGTGAATAATCTTCGTGAATAATCTTTTTCTGATTTTATTTCTGGGGATCGTCGTGTTTGTGCGGTTATGTATAGTAATTTTTGTAGAGAGTTGGATATTGTCTAGTAAGGTATAGGTGAATGGTTCTCTTTTTGTAGGGGATTCGACGCGGAGTTAAGTGTCTTTGTTTAAAGACCCCAAGTATGTATGTATGTATGTATGTATGTATGTATGCATATATATGCTGTATTTCTGTTGCTTATGAAACACACGAAGCATATTTTAGTTCCCTATTCACGCAACCTTTTTTCATCATAACCCTACACCGTATATTTGATGGCCGTGTCGCGTTGTTCAGTTAGATATCAAAGAATCTGAGAAATGAAAAATTGTACTGTGATTCATCGTTCAGAGAAGTGTCGCCCAAAAAGGTGTGCCTCTTTGTTTTGTAATTTTTTATTATATATATAATATATAAATATATATATATTTTTTTGCTTGGGGGTATGTCATACAATCGCCGTTTTCTGTACAAACTGCGTTTTCTTAGTGTCCTTGAAAAACTACTGTAGCTGTTCTGTGTCACAGCCATTTTTGAGTAGATATTCTCAGCAAGACGAGCTCCTTAGTGCTGACGAAAAGAAAAAAAACACAGGCATAAAATATATATTGAAAAAAAATCACTAATGAAAGTTTCGTGATACTCCATTACGACAGAAAACGATTGAAAAAATAATTATGTTCTGCAGATGATAGCGGAAATGACAAGTGCAGAACGCAGATAATAGCAGCTACTGCAGAAAAAAAACTAAAAAAAAAAACTTTCTATGTCATGGAAGTGTCTTGAAATTTCACACTTTTTCAAAAAGTGACGTCATTCTCTCTTGATAAAGAGGATCGAAGCCTATTTCGATATGAATTTCCTAAGGAATCTCATTCAGGTAGGTATTGTTAAGTAGTTTAAGGTTTTGTGGCCATTATAATTTTTTGTGTTTTTTTTTCAATGTTTGTATCACAGATCTTGTCCTCCTTCATAATAAGATTTATGAGACCTCCAAGAGTGGCAGGTGCTAAACTCCTATTTGCCGAAAAAATAATAAATAAATAAAAATAAAAAATCTGCATTCCTAATATTCCAGTCTACTGACAGATCAGTTGCAGAAAAACAAAACACGATTTTTTTAATACCTTTTATGTAAAGTCTTGAGATTTTTTGTGTTGCTTAAATACCTTTGTGAGAGTTTTGTTAATATAATTAAACTGCTTTAAATGAGATTGAAGGTATAATTCATGCAAATATAATTATTAAAGAACTTTGGAGATAATTACAATATGTAGAATTAAGGCATAGATATGTTGGAATCAGAAATCTAACAGTTTTTGTAAAAGAGAAAAAATATTGCTAAAGAAGGTTGCCGTGCACAAACCGTCGCATTAAGAACTGTTTATGTCGATTAAAAATGTCCAAACGTAGATAAAGTTCATGAGAATAAACAAGTGATATCATCATCTTCGTCCAGCCATGATGTCAACGTAGACTGGTTCGTTTGGCAAGTGGTTCTCTGAAGTCATAACATTGTAACACTTTTTTTTTTTTTTACTATCACGTCAGCTGTAAATCGTTGAGATTTCGTCTTATGAATTTTCGTGATTTTAATCAGAATTGTTAAGTTTTGTAAACTCAAAATTCACTCTTAGTTACCAACAAGTTCCAGAGAGTATTGTTTAAATCGAATTGATGATGATTAGAACATCATGTATGTCCAAACCTCTTGTGAAAATTACTGATTAAATATTGGCATTACTCTAAAATGCTGCGGAAAATATCGAATAAATTTAATTAGTTTATTGATTTGTTTGTGTTTTGGGAATAGATGTTTAGTAATATGTTCATTTAAAGTGTAAGTTATTTAACATTCATTTACAAAATTAAAGTACCCCCCTGAAATATGATGTTCAGAAATGTATTAATTTAAAGTGTCAAGTACTTTTCGGGTCATTCATTTAAAAAGTAAAAGTTACCCCTTGAAATATGTTATTCGGAAATGTATTCATTTAAAGTGTTAGATAATCTTCGTGGTCATTCATTTACAAAATGAAAACTATCCCGTGAAATATGGCATTCAAAAATGTATTCATTCAAAGTGTAAAGTACGTTTTCGAGTCAGTCATTCAAAAAGTAAAAGTTACCCCTTGAAATATGTCATTCAGAAATGTAGTCATTTAAAGTGTTAAATACTTAACGTGGTCGTTCATTTATAAAGTGAAAACTACCCCGTGAAATATGGCGTTCAAAAATGTATGAATTGAAAGCGTAAAGCACAGAACGTTTTCGGGTCAGTCATTTAAAATATTGAAGTTACCCCATGAAATAAGTGCACGTTTTCTCTGCCTTATCATCAAGCGCTCGTTTTCTATTAGCTGTCACAGAATGTAAACAAAGGGTGAGTAATACATGATGAGAATAGAAAGTCGTCTTCCTTTTTGGGCGGTTGTGATTGTGAAAACTTATCTCACAGTCGTTGAATGGTGCAGATTTAGACCACATCTGTCTATTTTCCTGGGAGATAACCATAAAGCCTATAATTTGCCATTCATCAGATGAATTTAATCGCTTTAGTACGGAAGTTAAAGGAGAGTGAACTTTGACCTCGTATCGAATCCTCGCAGGGCAGAATTTAGGAATCTGTGATGGAGTTAAAGTGACCAGGTCCGTATTTGAGTGATTTCCCCGTATACAATTTATAAGTTTCCCAATTTATGTTCAACATGGGCCTCTGCCTTGTCCACCAAATTTACCGGTAGGCATTTCTGTTCATCAGGAAGTAAAAGAGCATTTTAATTAGTACATTTTTATTTGTTGCTTATTACTTACTTGAGATTGTTGTTATTATTATATCATATGTATTTTCCGTCTTGTCAGTTGTAACGTCTTTTTATCTGTGATGTAGAAATTATAATTATATATATATATATATATATATATATATATATATATATATATATATATATATATATATATATATATATATATATATATTTTCAGGTTGTATGTATTTTTGTAACTTGATGATGTTAATATTATCTTTAATCTATAAAATCTGTCAAAATAAACAATTCTTTAAAAGTAAAGACCCCTCCCTACCCATCCAGCAATAATGTGGGGTCACTTGGGTAGTTTCAAGCAAGTTTAAGTTGGAATGAATTAAACATTATGTAGGCCACTGGAACAACTGTTACTCTAACCTAGCCTAACCTAACCTTTAGCCTATAAGTGGTAAATGTTATTAAGAATGGGTTTAGTGCATGGCTGCCTTTATACTATATCTCACCCCAAAAATATGCAGAAATAAATATGGTGACTTGAGTCATTGTAAAAGCTATACTTTCTGCATCAACTGCTATCAGTAGCTACAGTATACATTTCTGATAAAAATCATAAAGCCTAGTAGATGAAATGGTTGCAGTCGTCGAGATAGAAAGAAAAGTCTTTTCAGAAATGTCAGTATGAACTACAGTAATATAGTCTTTATCCACCTAAAATTAAATCATTTTTATATATATAGCCATGTACGTTTACAAATGCTCACAGGATTTTTTACTGTACAAATGCTAAGAGAGTTATTGACCAGATGCAACCATCCTTAGTAGGAGCAAGAAAACATGAGTCAGCTTGTTTAGACATACTAAGAAAGTTCTTAAGTGTCAGGAAATATCAGACTGTGCATATTGTTTACAAGAACTTTATTCATCTTGAGAATACTCGAAATAAACTGCAGTGGCTTTGTTATCTTTTACAGTAATTATACTGGCTTATAATTTACTCTGAGTATTAATTGTGAGTACTATTTATGCACTTAAAAACTTTGGCAAGTACTCCGTACCAGATTTATTGCACAGTATACGTGTGCATTATATATTAGGTCAGAGTGTAGCAAGTATATTGCAGGTGTAAGTGATGCACGTCAAAATGTTGATTAGTATGCCAGTCATGTAAGTGTTACCTGGCACCTAGAAAGTCTACTGTTTGTCATACATATGAACATGGTTTTTCTACCTGCCTACTTGTCAGTTGAGCAGATTTATGCAAATTAGGAACATTCCATAGCCTAGAAAAAATACTGTACACATAAAACCTTTGCCAATCAAAGGCTAGTTGTTTGTGTGATAACCATGATGTTTTCATGAGTTTTTTGACATTGTTAGTTTTGGCCACAAATACTTGATACTTTACTTAACATAGATTTTCTCTTGAAACATTTACCTTTGCTCACCTTACCAACACTTAATTTCTTTTTCAGGGTAGCCACTCTGCTAGTAGAGCAGACAGTGACCAAAAGAAAAAGGTTGGCAATTATATTAAGGGCTTGTGTTGTGTGCTCTCGTAATCCCGTTTGCATATTTGGCTGTGCAAGGTTTTACTCGCTAATGAAATAAGCTGTTCAAGCATGAAGTTGTATTTTAGCCAAATTTGAGTTAACATTTTTAAGCATTAAGATCTTCGTTTCTCTGTCATTGTTTTTATTTAAACGAAATAATTATAACAGTGAAAATTTAACTTTTTTTTTTTATCAAATATTCAGTTATATTTTGCTGATGAACATTTTAAAATTAATTTATTTACCATGTATTTTTTAATTTTTATTTTATATATGCTTTATTTTTTCTTATTTTTATATCTTTTACATAACATTGTTCCTAGTGAACACCAAAAATTCCACAATAATCAAAGAGCAACAGGAATTAAAAGATATTGATGATATAAAAGCATGACTACTTTTGCCTTGCAGCAAGCTTTGATAACCTTTGTTTTGTAATTTAAAATATAGATTATTATATTCAGAAAAGACTAATTTCATAGTGATAAAGCCAGATCTTTCTTGTATTCATTTTCCAAGTAACTTTGTGTTTATTTCACACACTTTCAAGTTTTTGTGCACAGGTTACAAATTCAGTACAGTGCACTGTATAACCACGGTCAGCCCATATTTAGCAAATGATTTATGTTGTGATGAAGTATTACCTGATAACCTTAGACTAAGGGTGGACATTAGCCAAGTTACACTAGATTTAGAAATACTAAGCAACAATACGTATAAAACTTAATAAGATACTTGGTACTTTTTCTATGTAATTCATAAATAAGGTGCCTCAGTGACCATATTTTACTACCAAATATAGTAGGTTCCTTATTTTTGCATTGTGAATGTTGCTTCACAATTAAGCTTTCTTGGCTTTGTTTATGGTTTCAGAATATCATTTTGTTTATCGTATTATATTGCTTATAAACATACAGGATTCTTTTTATTCAGTGCTTAATTGCTGTTCATGGTTCCTCTTTGTTTGTTTACTGTTTTTATTATTCAAACTATTTCATATTAAGTTTAAACAAGTTTAGCGTACTTGATGTCATATGGAATGGCCTTTTAAGATGGATTATATATTGTAATTCAAGGTTAGTTTTGATTCTATAACTAATGCATCGAAGAATAAAATGGAACCTTCAAGTTAGATTCTCATTTCTGATATATTCCTTTTTTCGATGTAATAGACAAAGATTTTAATTTCTGATAAGTTTATTTTTTAAATTCGTTGCACCTTATTCTTCATTTCTAAGTGTGCAAATGAGCACAGTACAGTATTGTTATTACATCTAGGAAGTATATTGCTTTACTAAGTTGTAAAATGTAGACCCCAGTGCATATTTGTTTTGGCTGATTAGTGTACTACTTTCTTTTATTTTCATTCTTTTATATTTTTCCAAGCCTCTACATCCTCATATGGAACAAGTCTTGCAGTAGAGGGTATATTGATTTATATGTAGCTTCGTAATTATGAAATGTTTATGCACGACAAGTAATTAATTTCTTACCAGAGCAAGTGTTGGTTAATACGTGGCATTTTTGTACAGTAATCGTAACTCTTGAATGTATTTGTATTCTCTGTGTGAATAAGTTAACAAGTGAGTGAGCTGGAGTAGAGATTTAAGTATGAAATTTATGAAAATTTTTGGGGGGATATTTAATGTAACGTTGATGTAAGTATTAGGTTTTTATTCAGTCATTATTCAGCAGGTGCAACTTTTACCCGTCTTACTTGGAGTACTTTGCTGAAAATGTACCATTTTTAAGAAGCAGCATCATTTATCAGATAATGTGTGGAACAGTTTTGTGCTGTTAACATTTGTATTATTGTAATGGACATTGTCTTGCCCCGAAAATTGCTTGGAAAATGTAGCTTATAGTATCTGAGTTTGGTATGTTTTTGTGAATGAAAAACTTTGGAAGGAAAAATAAAGGCTGTAGCTGTGGAAAGATGAAGACTCATCTTTTTAGTGTGATAATTGATAAAACTAAAAGTCTCAAAATCCACTGGGTTAGCCTGAAACAATGAACTTAATTTGCAATGGAAATCAAGGGATTTGATGGCCTAAGGGCACTAACAGAACATTTTTGCACTATTCCCAGGAACATACCAATACTTTTATCGTATAAAGTCCATAATAGTAGCCTTTTACAAGATATGAATGCAAAACTTCTGAAGCAGAATTATTGACATGCAAGATATGGCATCAGAATAATTGATCATCTGGGCCCACCCAAGTACAGTACGTGGTTTCCATTATTCATGCATACCGTGGTAGTTCGTCGGTCTCTTTGAAATACTGAGACATTTGCTAAACTTTTATCCTGTTTACCTTCAGAACTCAAGTTTAGAAATGTGCTTATCTCCATGTTTCTTTTCTTTGCCTTTTGAGAATATGAGGGAAGATTAATTCTGAAGTTTATTTTGGAAAGTTGGAATAAAGTTTTACCAAAATATTCTTTAATCAGATTTTGACATTTACGTCACAGTATATCAATTTGTGCACTTTGTTAGAGATTTCAGGTATGTTTAACTGACATTCCTCTACCTCTGGGAACAAAATAAGTAAAAGCACACTCAGCATAAAATTTGTCGTCACATATTTTTCTCGGAAAATAACAACAGACCTTCCCAATGACAGGGGAATTCTTTAGTTGGGATTTCAATGAATACATAAAACAAAAAAAAATCAAAGCAGTTCAGTTACTTGCAAAATGTATATGGGTAATAAAACCTTTCGAAGAGTATTTAAAATTGCAGTTAAGGCAAGGGGCATTCGATAATGAAAATGCTCCTTGATTCAGTTCTCTAAAGAAGAGCAGTACTTGAAAAATAACTTCTGTAATGGGCTACTTGTCCATAACAAGGAGAGACAAGTGTGTTGTCATTAATATTTGAGGATGTTGCAAAATGTTTTAAGGGACAGGATGTGGTGATAAAACATTACTGATGAAATACTAGTTTGAAATGGCATGATTTTACATCCTAAAAGAAATAAACAAATTAAAAAAATTTTTAACGAGTGTTTATCCATAAAGTAGCAAGAATTAAACAAGTAAACTGTACTGTATATTTGCCAAATAAAAAATCAGTTTTTGTTGTTGAAAGTTTTCCAGAAATACCGTTGATGACGAATAAGTGAACTGAATCGTCATTTCTATTTTCACCTGTGTAGGATGCAGACTATTGGTTACCTGAACTTTATTTGATAAGTCAGTAGGCTGTCAGGATTGAAAGTGTAGTATTTTCTTTCATATTAATCTTGTTTAGCTCTGCAGTTTATGTTCTGATGGTTGCTTACTATGTTCCATATAGGTTTCCTGGACTAGACCTCTTCAGACTTATTACTCTGTACGTAGATCAGTTTTATGAACATTGCTCTGTCAATAAAGAGTTTCCAACTGACCTGTTGTTGTCATTGCAGGGAGGTGTGCCCCCTCCTGGCTCTGCGGATCCTCCGTGCAAGCTAGAAGAGGAGGCTGATGTCCAACGTGTCACTACAGAACCAGTGTCAGAGAGCATTAATAGTGCCAGTCCACCTTCCACACCAAGGTCTCCTGTTTCTGATACGTCACCAGAGAGGTACAAGGGTTTATGTTAGATCAACTGACTATTTTTACAGTCTTGTAAACATTCTATTAATACCAAAGCAGTGAAGCATGTATTATCTGTAAAATATATAGTTATTGTTTTACCCAGTCTCTATTAGAATATTACATCCACCAAAATAATTATATTTTCTTTCCAATTTTCTTTCTTTATTTGGTTGCTTTACATGATAAGTGAAAAAGACCAAGATTAGTAATGATATAAATTACAAATGAATGTTCACTGTAAATGAGAAATTAGTGACAAAATATATACTGTACTGTTGTGGCTTTGTTTTATAAAACCATATTTTAGAAATGTTTCATCTATGGTCATGTGAGGCTCTCAGCATTTAGAAGTTGAATCTCTATTTCAGCTTGAGCAAAGATTGTGAAACACCCTCCACAGCTGAAGAAGTCAGCTTTGCCTCCTGTCTGACAGATTCCCCGAACAGCCTTTCTGAAAACCCAGCTGGAACCGCTGTCAAGACACAGCCATTAGTTAATTCTGTCCTCAAAGGAGTGATAAAGAATCCTGAGGCATCACTTAATTCAGGTTTGTTTCAGTGCAGTTTTATTTTTTCTGCTACTGTATGTCTTATTAATGGTCTGGTTATGTTACTTTGTCTTCTTTAGATTAGTGGTAATTATTTCCTTTACGTATGGGGTGAGTTACAGTACTGTAGTAGGTAAATTCAAACAAAATCATTTCTCGTTTATTCTTGGTCTAATTAGCATGCCCCCCCTTTTCGTTTATCCGTGTTGCTTCTTGATGTAACGAGAAATTGGCGTTGTAATGGGAACAAACGAGACGTAAATCAGCCATATGTTAATCTAACTGTAAACTAGTCTTATTTTCTTGCAGTAAGAGGTGTTATACTTACTTATGAAGATGAGATTATTCTCACTGCATGCTTGTCGTCAAATGTCCCAAAGTGAATTTTCAGGTTCTCTTTCATTATTTATTTTTGTTTAAAGATTAAATGGGTTTATTTCCCCCTGCATATTAGATGGCATCAGAAATGTAGATATTTAAAACTGCTCTTTTGCTTTCTTGCTAATAACTCGTTTCCTGAAATGCGCTAATTGATAAGTAATTTGGCAGTGCAACTCAGTATTTCAGCTTTTGGTCTCATCATATTGTACTAATGTTTAGTGATGGTAGCTTAGAATATAATTTTTTAAATATCCACCTTTTTCATTTAAGTCTATTTTTTATATTTTATGAATACCTGTATTCTTTTTATGAATTTTTCATGTAGGTAAGTGACTTTTGCAGGTTTTCATTAATACATGCAATACAGTAAAAAGCTATATTTTGAAACTGTATCTGTAATTTTTCATTTAAGTGGTTTTTCTTATTCTTGATATTCTAATGTAAAATTTTGTCATAAGGAAAGTATAAAAATGTTTTTAGAATTGTTCAGTTTTCTTTTGTATGTATTATATACTGTGTATGGCTAAACAACATTCTTATAATTATTTAAAACAAAAAAGTGTAGTATTTACTTCTTAAGACTATGCAATTACTGGTATCCCCATGTGTCCTTTTCGGACTGAGAATTGTACGTCTCTTCGTGAATTTATAATTTGTTGCAGTAGATGGTTGTGGGTGTTCTTCCACTTTCTAAATGTTGCCAGTTCTTAGGAGAGTCCATTTATCCCCAAATAGAAATTATAGCGCAAAAGAATCTTGCAGTTTCCCATCTGCATTGCTCTGCCTTGTACTTTTCATTGATTACCTTTGGTCTTTTCTTACTTATCGGTCCAGTTTCTTTAGCCCTTTGAGAATTGTAGTCTGTTGCCCTCCTCTCAGCCGATTAGTTGTACACAGAATAAGGAATCCTATGAATAATGGGGTTTTTTGAAAAATGTTTTTCTTTAATAAAATATCAATGTAATAGTTGATTGTCATCATTATATTACATACTGGTACTGGTTATATGTTGTAAGATGTTACTTTTCTTGAGAAAATTAATCATTTCCTTGCAATAACTATGTTTCACTGCAGTTAAAGCATTGCTCGATCCATTAGCCATGATAATCATAAGCTAATTACATATTTGCATCAGATTTTAATTCATGCATTAATTTTATATAAATGTCCATCTGTATCTAATTACTAGATAGAAAGTATGATTGGTGATTGTACTTTGTTGTTCAGCCATGGCAGTATGCTACATTAATTAATGACACTTTCGTATGAACGTGTGCGTCTTTCTCTCATCAGTTTTTTCTTCTACTTGTTCGTAGGTTATGAAGCTCGAGCTCCATGTGTAGTAATTGTTGCTAATAATGTTTGTTCATTTGCAGTGTCTGACTCAGTTGAACTGAACAATACCCAAAATGGGGTTAAAAAAGGTATTCCTAAATGCTTTTAAAAGTATTAGTTTATGTTGAGTTTAGCTAATGCATTTTCATTCCCTCACATCACTAAGAACCTGTGTGTTTTAATTCAGATCAGACCTAAATTTGTATGTTTGTGGTTTTTTTAGTTTATTTGATTTTATTTTACTCACCCACCTTTAATGAAGGGATGTTATGAAGTTTTGGTAAATTACGATTAAGTAACTATGTATATTTTGTAACTTCGATAATTTTCTATGATTGTCATGAAATCAATTTTATAACTTCACAGCCTTAAAAAATACCTTAAGTGATTCTTAGTACCTTTCTATAAAACACATAAATATAAGAAATTTTATTTTACAAATATTAAATCATTTAAATCAATATTGTTTGATGAACAACTTCCTGTAAAACTCAATATTCTGTAGTTCTATTGTATTGTATACAGGAAAGTTCCTTCAAGACTCTTTTTCCTCATTTTTTAAAGAAGTACATTACAGTATTATCCTGAATAATAATTAAGTGTTGGCATTTTTAATAATGTGAATCTAGTCAGCCTTTGGCTGTCATTTGCTTGAAGCTCACAGATTTTGCACAAGTACTATTTTTCACTAGTGTACTGTATGTGTTGTGGATTTTGACAGTATTTCACTTGTGTGGTATGACTAACAAATATCATGCATCTGAGTTTGCCACAAAAAGCTAAGTACGTTTGATAGTACTTTTAAAACAAGCTATCACAACCCACTTATCTCACAAGACTGATATGTGCAAATAGGCACATTATAGTATTCTATACTCACTTCTGTTAATGTATTGTGCTGCTTAATTGGTAGTATTAATGGAGTGATTTTTTTTTTTTATGTAATCCACCAAGCTTTTCCTAGATTTATTGAAAAAATGCAAGCAATTTTTATGTACAATTTGTTTTTAAAAGGTGTTGATTTCTTTTGTAGACCCTATTCCTGGGTTTCAGTTCCTTCTTTAAAACTTATTTGAAGAATAATATATATCTTGACTTGATGAAATGGTGACAGTTTTAACAGACTGAGAGGTTTTTCTCTTTCTTAACATAATCTTTTAAAGCCCGTAAACCATTGCTTGCGAAAACAAATCACGCGTGCCAGCGTAGTCATCTTTGCCTTCAAAGTTGTCTTTTTAGTAATTATAAATCAGGAATAGTGTTTCCAACAAAGTGCTCAGCGTAGAGGCTTAGTTTGCTTACCTGTCTATCCTAAATGGTATCTTAGAATGTTATTGATAAAATTCAGTGAACTGCTTTACAGAGAAATATAAACTTTTCTGAATTGCTGCCATAAAGAAAACAGTTTCCAAATTAAGGGCATTTCATTTCTTATTCTGAATAATTATTGTTGGTACAGCTCTTGTTACAATAATGAGGAGCTTTTACTGATAGAGTAATGTTAGCATTGCATTATTAGCAGTAAATATGCCAGCTTATTAGTACTGAATCATTCCTAATACAGGGATATATAATAGCAGTCATATTAAAGCCATAAAATAAAGTACTGTAGCTAATGGTATTAAGAGAATGAAAACATTAAGGTATGACTGCATATCTCCTAAGGGTAAGCATGCCAGAAAACTTTTCTTCTAAATGAAAATTAGATACATACTTCAAAAGGTTGGCTGGGCTGTACCAGGAATTGTGTTAGAAATTATCAAGAAGTGTTTACGTACAGTACACACGTCCCAAACTACTGTGTGTTGTAATGATACTTTACCTCTCAGCTTGGACGAGTTGAATGCTCGTTCTGTTTCGTTTTTTATAATGGAACCTAATGGTACCTATCTCCGTGTGCTTGTAATATTCAGAATCCATACCTTCCTAAGTATATTTTAATACATTTGAGTCATATATATATTTTTCTGCACCCAGCATTGTAGGAACCACACTCGGAAATTCCTGGTCTCTTAATGCTTTGCTATTACTTATTTTACGTGTTGCTGGTGCTACAAATGTAATGCCATTAGGTGTTGAATTTATTTCCATAATTTATTCTGATCGGTCATTCATCTCATACATGTAAGTTCCAAACCTACTTCCTCATTTTTTGTGTTACCACTCTTTGACATAGGTGAGTCAAAATAGGTTTCCTAATATTTGGTAAGAAGTCTTTTGTCGATTTAATATCTTTTAAGAAGTCAGCCTGACTCATTTCCTTTAGAGTGAAAAGTAAGAGGAGATGAGTGGAAATGAATAATGTATTTGGAATGTGTACAAGATTTCAAGAGGAAATATATTTCATGGGTTAATTTTTTCTGTGCTACATTAGTTTTGATGTTTTTTTTTTGTATAAGTTCATATTCTTGAAAGGTTATATTTTATATTGCTTCCGTATTTTTTTACTTTTAATTTAGCAGTCTGGTTAGACCACTTAATGTCAGTGATAAGGCTTATCATTAACTGTAGTAATAAAGTGCAGTCATCTTTTAAAAATGTCTTATTTAAATGACCAGTGATTCACACACTTATGTAAAGCACACTTCTAGCAAATGTGTTGATAAGGTGCCGAAAGCTAATCTTCCCCAGTAGGTCTTGAAATCTTCTTTGATAACCAATCAGTTCTGCACTCTCTTCTTACTCGTGTAGTTCTTTTGTGTTCACTCAGCAGTGTCCACAGTGTGCCAAGATGCTGAGAGCTTATGGTACTGTATCTGATAGCTGGTATACAGTGTTGTTTATTTGTGCATGTTTTACCGAATTGGTAGTTAATAATTTTAGAGGTTCTCTACTAATGTTTGATGCAGATATAATAGGCTGTTTTTGGTTTTGTGATTAGATACATGTATAACAATGAGTAGCAGGTGTTTTCTGCCTATTGTCTTATCAGTTGTAATCTTTACTGTTGCTACAGAATGTCATTCTGCCATTGTTGTCCTCTTCTGAAATCCAGGTCTCACTCTGAGATCCTTCTTTCAGATTCTGAGTATGAAAGTGCAGAGGAAGTTGACCTCCCACCTGACCCCACTGTCGTCACTCAGCAGCCATCGTCAGAGAATTGTCTTCCAGCACCTCCGGTTACAGACTGCACCCAGTCCCCAGAGCAGGCTGTGACTCCCAGCAGTGACAAGTCAGCCAGTGAAACAGAAACCCAGTTGGAGAACAGTATTGTGGAGAACAGTATTAATGGCAATTGTGTAAATGTTGAAAACGGGTTCGTTGACGGTGCGGAAGATCTCAGTGAACAGCATTTAGCAAGTGTCGATACTAAAGACAGTGCCATAAGTGAATCTCTTGTCACGGTAACAAGGAACGAGGTAATTGAAGAGACAATCAGTACAAAGACCTGTGTTGAGCAAGAGGTTACAGAAGTAATATCCAGTCATACGGTAGTAAATGAACAAGTCAGTAGTTTAACAGAGGGAAAGGAAGAATTGCCCTTGGAATCACAAGGTCCTGTAGATATTAAGAACGAATGTAACGGTTTGCCTGTTGGTACAGAAGTACAACAAGAGGAGAGTGCTAGGTGTGTTACAAATGAAGTAGAAAAAGCGCAGCCTACTAATGAAGAAGTTGAATCCGTTGTCCAAAATTGTGTAGAGAAAACAGAAAACAGTGCTCCTGTAAAAGAAGAACTTTTAAATCGTGAAGGTAATGAGGAAACCAACACTGAGCCTGTGAATCACTGCGAAAGTCAAGACATTACCTTTGTAGAAAAACAGGTTGAGGAAGAAATTTTAAAAGATAGTCAACCTCTGCAGACCACACAAGTCGAATCAAAAGATAATCAGTCCATACTAAATACAAGTGAGTCATCTGAGGTTGATAACGTACAGCTGCCCACTGGGAATAAAGTTCCTTGTGATTCTCCACCTGAACAAGTTACTGAAGAACCCGCAGACAGTGCATTAGGTGGTGATGATTTGCCAATTCCTCCAAAGAAAGGTTATTGCTTAGATTTTCTTGACAATCTAGATGACCCAAATTTCAACCCATTTGCTACAAAAACTGCAGTAAGAAATACCCCTCCTCCCAGCCCAGAAGCTGGTCGAAAGCTTCCCCCATTAAAACCTGCCATAAGGAAAAAGAAAGACACTAAAAATAGTGTTAAGGACCCTGAGCCTTCTGCTAATACAGGAGATAACACCCAGAATCTAGAGAACACTTCAGAAAATAAAGGTGAAGATACCCCAAGTGTAGAATCAAAACCCAGTGATCATCCGAACTCTGACCAACTTTTAGAAGTAACTCCTGAAGATTCATCTAAATCACCTAGTAAGCCACCTCCCAGACGTAATTGTAAATCTGTGCCAAGCAAAAAGCCAGTCAGCAAAGCTCCCAAATCAAAAGTTATTGAAAAGAATAATAATAGAGTTAATGAGAAAGCTTTAAATGAAACTGAAAACAAGACAGAACCAGAAGAAGAGCTTCCAGTTCCTCCGTCAAAGGGATACAACCTCGACTTTTTAGACAATCTTGATGACCTGAATTTCAATCCTTTTGCAACAAAATGCACTGTAAGTAATTCACCTCCAAAAGACGGTGTTTCTGTGCCAAATGATCACGAACCCAGGCCTAAAGCAAAAGTAGTTTCTCCTAAGAAAACAGTCCCCAAGAAAGGTTTTTCAGTCATCAAAAACAAAGTAAAAGTACAACCAGGAAAGCAAGAACACGACATCAAGCCAGACACAACACCATCTTCGGAGGAGAACAAAGTTGCAGAGGAAACGCCGAATTCCGAAGAAGTTGAGGATTTACCTGTACAACCCAAGAAAGGATACAATCTAGACTTTTTAGATGACCCAAACTTTGATCCTTTCAAAACAAAATCCTGTGTTAATGAAATTTCTAATAGCACAGCTGTAGAAACATCCAAACCAACCAGGGAGGTACTTGGGGGGCCTTGCACAGAGGAACCAAAAACCCTATCCAAGGAAACATCAGAGGACACAAGTCAGCAGTCAGTTAATTCCATCCCTGTGGAACAAGAAGAGCATGGTACTCTGTCAATTAACCATGTTAGCAGTGAATGTGCTGATGTAACAGATTCTCCCAAAGAATCTAAAGAAATTTGTAATTCATTTGAAGGAAGTACTGTCCAGGAAGAAGAAAACTGTAGAAGCAGTGAAAGCTCAGTAGCAGTGAACGGTGTTTTAGAAGCTGATAAAGTAGAAGTATTAGAAAAAACAGATAAGGAAACTAATTCACATTTAGGTGAAAATAAATCGGAAGAAAATGAAATTAATGAGCTGAAAGTAGAGAGCAAGGGTGAAGGGAAACAGGGCAAGGACTTCTGTTTGCTCCCAGATGAAAGTGAATCTTTTTATGAGGGGAATTTGGGCCTACCCAAAGTTCCTTCTATAGGAACCATAGGGCATCTTGATAGTCTAGAATTTGCTCAACTGTTGGGAAATGAGGCAAGTCGTCTTGCTGAAGAGTTTATGAACTGTTCTACAGACTCTGGCCTTCCAGACTCTGATGATAGTGTGCATGTAAAGTCAGTTAATTTGAACTCCAACATGGCAGACAAAGATATTAGTACCCTTGCTCGGTTGTCAGCCCATCTCGATGAAAACATCAATCCTTTCCAGAAAAATTCCAAGTTACAGAGATCGCCTCCTTTAGGGAGACGAGACGTGTGTGGTGCTGAGGGGGGAGATGGTAGTGAAACTTTTGATCCTTTCAAACCAAGACGGGCGCTACTTCGAGAGAGTGGCACCGGTGAAGAGAGACTGGTAAGTAAGATTTGTTGATTCTTCATAGGTTTAGGTGATTTTGTGGCTCAGATCTTGTACTTTATTCTTGGAATTTTCAGATTAGCAACTGAGGTGTATGATACTGTAGAATTCTGTAGACTTAACAATTCAGTGTTTCTCAAGTGGCGCTGTAGATAATTCTAAAAGTGTTAGAAATAGCCATTCAGCCCCCAGCTCCCTACTTTCTGCTTTTGACTTTAATTTTGTCTCTTCATAACCAGCCATCCAGCTTATTTAACTTTATCATTTTTTAAACTTTTCATCGTAAGAAGAAATAGTTGTGAGCCGTATGAGAATCTAGAAAGCTGACTCAGTAGTTTTAATGAACTGCTTTATTTTGATTATGACAATGATGAGGAGAATGAAAAGTGTTCTACATGAAAACTAATTGTTAATGAGGTAATGGTAGTATTATTTAGACCCATTTTCATGATGCATTGAATCATTTACTTAAGAATTAATTTGTCAAAACTTTTACTCTCCTTTATTACTCGTAATGAACTTAGAGAGCTCCAACATTTAAAGCTGCTTTCATTTTATAAGAAATTTACTGATTGGTGATTGTAAATATGTATGGTAATTTAGCTTCTTATATCATACAGTAAAATTTCCTTGAAAGTGCAGCAGTGTAATTCTCAAGTTGTGTATTTTTTGTATTTAAATATCAAAGAATGTGTGTCGTTCCTATTCAAGGGGAGTCTGCACAAGTTTTTCATATATTTTGTCTTGTTAGTGTTCAAGAGGCCTGTTTCTTTTCATTGATGGTTTGGATGGCACTTTTTATTCTCATCGGTTTTGAACTTTTGTGTGTTTTCTTTCAAAGTTGTGTATGTATCCATGCATAAGAAATCATTATTAACTTGAGCTGCACTGTTATAGATTATGAGTAATGGATTCCTGCCAATAATTCTTATTCATCTGCAGCTGATAAAAAGGATGTCTTTTTTGTTTAGTATATTTTTCCCCTGTGATTATTCCCAAAGGACACATACAGTTTGGATGACGATTCGGGAATCGCACTGGGGACCCGTTCAGACCTGGAAACCGACGTCAACCACAGTGAAGCCGGGCCTGAAATTGCCACAGGGTTGACCTCCAGTGACTTACAGTGCGCTTCACAGTGTAAGTATTCTGGCCTCCCACTGTTCTGATGATTGCTTGTCTGTTCAATTGCATTTTTGTCCTTGATAGGTTTTGCCCTTTTATGTTTTGCTTGTCCTCTTCTCTGTGCTTTTATTTTTTTTTTAGCGTTTCAGTTGCTTGAGCTTCTACCAGTGCTAGGAATAATACGTTTATTTTTGGTAGCTCATTTTTATATTTCAGTGCAGAGGACAATCAACAGTCACACTTTAGCAGCTTCGTTTCATATTTGTGGATGGGCTAACAGTTTGGAAGAAAGTCTTTCCTTTCAAGGAAAATAGGTATTAAATTGGGTTGCCAGTAAGCTTTATAAATATATTTTGTGAGGAAGGAGCAGATCCAAATAGATATTGGTATATAAATTTCAGGCCACTTCTGGCACCGAATAAATGCTGAGGTATATTCTTTCAATCAGAGGTTGTGGCCATTTTACCAGAAACATAAATGGAAGTTTCAGGTTAAAGCATTTGTTTTAATGTTGGGGTATAAAATAAAGTCTGTCAATATAGGTTTGATGGTAATCTGTATACTGTACAATATAGGGTAATCAGTATAGTACTGTCAATTATACAGTATTAAGGTATTATGACCACTGTACAGTATGTTAGTGAGTCATCAGACTGTGGCATTTTATTTCATATTTTTATATGAATGCATCAACAATTGTCATAAGGTTGAAGTTGTTTTCAATTGATGGGTCAGTTTTAGGTTAGTATTGTGAGTATTCACGCTCTTTGAGTTTTTGCATTAAATAGGATTACACCTCAATACATACTTTGCTATACGTACACATTTTCCCTGACAGAATTAGAACTAGACTAGTTACTATTTTTTTTTTCTATTTGAAGTGTGATCATTTTGTATTGTCACACTTTGTTGTGGGATGTTAAGTTTTATTATAAGTGAACTTTGTAAATATTGATACTGTACATGGAAATATTGACTTTTTATATGACCTTTGTCCTCTTTTTAAAAATATAATGTTATTGATATTTCTACATCTAGAGGTAATACCATGGAAAGAGAAAACACCAAAAGTTTTTTGGGAAGAAGTAAGAAAACTATAATCTTTACTGCTTGCACAAGGCAGTCAAACAATTAATTATTGCATTCAGACCTACACTTTACTTACCACCAGGGGATGAGTAAAGCTTGAAGTGAATACTCAGCCCTCCCCGCCACAATCATTCACGTGCCGTGTCAGCTTTTTTCGTTGGAGTAAACAAGGAAGAATGTTTTAGCAAAAGTTAGGACAATGATAGGCTACATTTACCCTTGAGAGTATCTCTAACAAAAACTTCATTTCAAATTTGATGAGACGGACTCCAGAGATGACGGGAGTGCCTGAAAGAGAGTTATGGATGTTGCATGTTGAAGTAGATGTTTCAGTCTTTCTTTAGTTGATTTAAGTTTGTGCATGTGCACCAGTTTTTTGTGTGATTCAAGAACTTGTGAGATTGTAGAATTGATTTTGCCATTTTTACACTACATTATAATTGAATTGGAAGTGTAGTACAGTATTGTTTTTTTGTGTGTGTGATGTGTTTAACTACTTTGGGGGTTTTTCTTAAGTGAAAAGGAGCTTTTTTGTATAATTTTGATTTATTTTGTTTTAACAGTATCCACCATGCCTTCTTTTACAGTTACAGTATTTTGCTTGTGATTTTCAGTGAAAATTTAGATCCCTTATGATACTGGTAGAGCCCAGTACTGTAAAATTGATTCTATTCAGTAATCCTTTATTAGAGATGCAAAAAATTTTGTTTGCAATGTTTGGCCTCTTTTTTTGTTTTATTTTTTATTCTTCTTTTTTACTTTATAGAATATGTTGATGTTTTCAAGAGTTTTTGTTCTCATCCTGTATCTGTTTTTGGAAGAGATCATGAAAAACGCTTTTCTTTGAATTGGGATTTACCAGAATTAAGACAAAAACAGGTTTTGTGTTTTGTCTTAAGGGACAGTATCATTTTTCCATTTCGTTTTATGTTATTTAATGGATGCAGTAATTCATTCTGATGAACATATTTCTCATGTTTTGGAGGTAAATTTAAAAATAATCATATGATGACAAGTTTTATGTTACCTAAAACGAAAAAATTATTAATGTGTTGCCTGTTAACCTATCTTGGATGAAACAAACCTTGGTCATTTTTTACTAGTTAATTTCCATTCTGTTCGTATGCAAATGTGCACACAAATTACTGTATATCATATAAAGTATGTGTACAGTACCTGATAGCTAATTTTATTATTACTGTATATAAAAATTGTGGGATACGTGTGCCTATTTGGGATTAATCACTTTGATCTTTGTTCCATTGGGCTGTCGTAAAAGGACAATTTCAAGTATAGCGAGCACGTATTTTTGGAACAAACAAACACTTCGAAGAACTTAACAGCAGTTGCACCCTGCCCATCTTAGAAGCTAAGAAACTTATGCAGTCAATGTGTTGAAGGAAGACAACCATTCAAGTTTTTCATGGTCTTATATTCCTGTATTGGTTTATTTCTGAAGTTTTATGACGTTTCTTTCAAATTCCACACCCCTGTCTCTTATTCTACATTCATTATTTTATTTTGAATAATTTTTTGCAATAATATTGCTTGCTTACTGCCTGTGTGCCTGCCCCTCCGCATGCTGTGTGCTTTTCCGCCATTGATTACCAGTGAAAACAGAGGACCAGGATGATGAGCTTTTTGACCAGATCACAGATGAGGAATTCCTTGCATCTGAAGCATGTAAGTCTACCAGCTTATTGTCTCACTTGAAGAAAAATGATTGCAGTTTATTATTGTCAAATTGTCAAGAAGAGGAATAGGTTTCATGTCACAGATGAAAAGCACATGTTCCCCAGTTGCCTTGTCACGAGACTTTTGAGTACATTTGTCATTATTAATGTGTTTATTTTAATCTGATTAACTGTAAGGCCACTGTATGTAATCTCTCCCAAACAAAGCTTGCTTAGTGCCACAGCATCCCCCAGGAGAAATCGCATTGTTGATGAAAAGTAAAGTGGGAAGTAAGATATTCTGATTCTGTTCCATCTTTCTGTCGTGTCTCTTTGTTCCCCCTCAGCCTGTGCATTGATAGCTCTTTTGAATCTTTGTTATTTTTGGGGTCTCCTGTAAATGAATGACAGTTCCCGTTCATGGATTGCAACAAAGTAGTAGGAACTTTGAAATTCTTAGATGTATTTGTGCATGAAACGAGTTTAAAATGGATGTAGGAATTGTTTTTTCTAATTATTACCCTTAAAATAGTCTTTAGACCAGATGTTCGAGGCTGTTAGTGGCCTGTGTTTTTGAGATATATTGGCATCAAAAGCTCCCTGTACTGTAATGTTAAATGTTTCCCCAGTCACCCATTCTGAGGATTTTATGTTTGAAACATTATTTCTTCAATTTTAGAAAGTTTGAATTTTGTCAGTATTCAGGCATCACAACCCAGTATGTAATCATCCATTGTATTCAGTAAGAAACTTATTGAACTGTCTGTTCCTCTGTAATGTTAAACTTCATGTCTCACTTTTGTCGTCTGAAGTGGAAAATTTTAAGTCATGTTCTTTTAACTAATATTTACGAGTACTTCATATTGTTTTATTAGCTATTACTCCTCAAAATTTTAATCCGTCCGTTTGTTTGAAGTTTTTCACAAGTTACCAAACCTGGCCACAGCTCTGCTAATGAGTTAACTGTACAAGGTTCAAAACGGTAATTACTTCATGTACCTGTACTTTGAAAATGAATTTATTATATTACCATTAAGAAAATATAGGTTCCTTTAGACATTTTTATCAAGTTTTTACTGAAAGAAACTTTTTAATGGCAAGATAATTTCTTCATACTTCTTATTTTTCCTTGGAGGTCTCACCAATTGCTGTTTCTAAAGCACTTGTATGTTGATCTTTTAACCGATCACCACTTGTCTAAGATTACATGATGCATTGTACACCCCACTTCTGTTGTATTTCTGAGTAGATATGATATTGTAAATTCATCAGTTATATTAAACATATTTCATATAAAATACTTCCTATAGGATTACTTGACAATTTAAGTCTTTCTGGGACACCAGCTGAAAATAATATCTGCAGATACAATACGATACTATGTATGTAAGTTAAAGTACATTTGATTTATTTCCTATCGTTTAATGATGATTTGTTTTGGGTCTTTTACATTTGTTAGATTGCCGATGCCTTTTAATAGTTATTTTTTTACGGTGTTATAGAAAATAGTTTACAAGTTGCAAATGTCATAGCGTTAGTTGTTACATTGTAAATTGAATTTGAGTTCTGTACAGGCACTGCATTTGACAAAATATTTATTCAGTGCTTTTTTGAAGTGGGAGAGACATTAATTTTTCTCTGGTGTGTTGAATATCAGCCTAAAATTTAGTGGAAGAGGCCTTTCATAGAATCGCTGTTATTATCCCACATTGTGATATTTTGACAAGTATATTACTTTTTCTCTTCTGGGAGCCCTTTTTAAGTGAAAAAGATTGCAGTCCAGAATTGGTAACATGTATTGTATTCTTTAAAAGGTTGTTTCAACACCAAAAAACAATAGACAAGGGAAATCTTTTTAATTTTAAAATGAGATATTCAGTGAAAAATATCATGAAAGAAAGAGGATATTTCTAGCAAATATTTTAACCGTTAAATGCGTTTCGCTGTGTCTCGTAGTGGGATGCTTATTTGTCAGGTAAAAGATGTAGGATACAAGAAATAATGACCATGATTTTCATTGAAAATGCCTTTCATTTTATTTTATTTGCACCAATGAATCCTTTAGGTTCCAGTGCTTGATCTTAGGTCCAAATCCATCCACCATTCATAGCCTCGAAAAGCTTGAAAGGAGGCATTAGAAACTTTGAATAACAAATGAGAGTTTCCCTTTCCCGAAAACTTTATGGTTTGCATTGAATATTTATTGCCGTAGTACCAAAAAATCTTTTTATTACTTTGCCCTAGTTTTTTAGTTTAGAAATCACTGCTTCCTTGAAATACATGCAAAATACCACAGCTACATGTTGATAGTGTAGCGTTATAATAGTCGCTGAGAAAATTGAATGATGTGCTATTGTATGCAAATCATCTTGAAAGCTTGAAGTGACCTCCGTTTTCATAATTTATGTATTTCCTCAGTCTTCAAGGAGGCAACAGACATTGAAAACCAGCTGCGAAAAAGCCTCGCAACGCCGTTAAGAGGAAGGTGAGTAGAACTGTCTTGTGTTATGGTACCATTTTGTCGGTCAGAAACTATGAAATTAGTCACAGACGAGATTGCCATTCGTTTTACTTTAGTTTACCACTTTGTTGTGCACTTTATCTGCCCGTAGTTTCTGACAGACGACATGGTACCATCAGAGTTCTTACCTTATAAGGATTTTAGTAGTTGTGTACAGTACTGCCGTTTCAGTGCAGGAGACCTGTATAGTATAGTATGTTATATTTGAATTTTGTTAATCGATGTGGGTCAAGATGTATCTTGGGTATTGCAGATTTCTGCAGCATGGAAGGTTTGGTAAGCACAGGTTCTGCTGTCGTGTGATGTACAATTCAACATTTTTGACTGTGGGACTGAAATGAAATTTGATTATTTGCACTATGTATTGTTTAAGAGCTTTTACAATAAAATGCGCCACCTTATGGAAGCATGAGAGCTATAACAGCAATGGGATGAAGCTGTGGAAAGCTTCTTTCCAGTATTACGAAGAAGGCAGAGAAGTATTGATTGATTGTTAGAGTAATGAAAAAATATTATCTTAGACTGACCTTTCCTTCTCTGTTGAGATAATTTTTGCTCTTGTACAGTTATAGCACTGTAGAAAGATAATCGTAATAAGGTATTGCAAATAATATGTCACAGTAGGGGATATGGGTGAGATGAACTCAGTAAGGGGGTGGGAATAAAATATGCTCAAAAGGAATATGGGTAAGATATGGTCGATAAGGTGATATGGATAAGATAAGCTCGATATGGTGGTATGGATATGTTCCATTACGGGGTATACACAACATACCATCAGGAGGTTTATTTTTAGGGGAATTGTCATAAATTCCTTCAGGACACGTAAATCGTTGTTATGCAATGTCAATCAAATAATAAGTACATTTTGATAGTGTAATTTAAAGCAAACACTTTGAAAATGCAATGTTTCAAGCTGGAAGGAAAGAAAGAGATTAAGTTAGTGTGTGATTAACATATTAATGGTATTGTGTACTGTACAGTACACCAGGTATATCTTCAAAAACCTTAGATTGCCTAATCTATATTTCTCCTTTCTTGAAGAAGAAAAACGCAATTTTTCCGCATGTATGAACTCTCCTCCCTTAGTTATAACATGATGATGGTACCCAATCCTACAGTACAGTATTCGTCATATTTACTGTGTATTTTACTATTAGTTTACCTTATCAAATAGATTTTTTATTTAGTTACGTACTTATAGCGGTAAACTATAATTTCCAAGCCATTCACATTTTCCTTTAACTTCAATTGTCTTGTTTATTATAAGTCTAACATTAACATTATGTTTAAAATAGGTTTATGGAGATAACTGTACTAAAGTCAGGCTTAGCGGATTACCGTATCGATGTTTTATCTTTCATTGATTTTGGTAATTTTTTTTTTCAGTATTCAGTTCGATCAGGTAGTTGCTTTTATCGTTAATCAGTTTTTGGAAACTGGCAGTTTCTAAACAGCACAGTTTCCTTGTTGAGAGGTCACCCACTTTGTCCCGGCTCTCTCTCTCTCTCTCTCTCTCTCTCTCTCTCTCTCTCTCTCTCAGTAGAGCACAACACACCTATAACCTCTCAGCCAGACTCCAGACCTCGTGAGCGTGACCGTGTGTACCGTTTGATTCGAACCCAGACATTACGAAGCCACGTTTAGGTTCTCACGCGCAGCGCAAGGTGCGCAGGTTGTTTCTCTCTCTTCTCTCTCTCTCTCTCTCTCTCTCTCTCTCTCTCTCTCTCTCTCTCCAAATCATCATCATCATCATCATCCACTTTAATTCCACTTCTCCATAAAGCTTCTTATGTTATTAACCTCATTATAGTCTGCCCTGCTCTCTCTCTCTCTCTCTCTCTCTCTCTCTCTCTCTCTCTCTCTCTCTCTCTCTCTCTCTCTTCAGCCGCTTTTACCATCCGATATCGATGTTATTTTATGATGCGATGTATTCTTGTGATACTTAATGATATTGTCTTTATACATAGGCCTGTTTATGTGTGTGTGTGTGTATATATATATATATATATATATATATATATATATATATATATTAGAGGCAGTATATTAGGAAATGTACACAAGTAACTATAGATGTATGTAGACCATAAGGAGAGAGAGAGAGAAGTTAAGTATACCTTATTTTTACCAGACCACTGAGCTGATTAACAGCTCTCCTAAGGCTGGCCCGAAGGATTAGACTTATTTTACGTGGCTAAGAACCAATTGGTTACTTAGCAACGGGACCCTACACAGCTTATTGTGGAATCCGAACCACATTATAGCGAGAAGTGAATTTCTATCACCAGAAATAAATTCCTCTAATTCTTCATCAGCCGGCCATGGAGAGAGAGAGAGAGAGAGAGAGAGAGAGAGACTGGTTTCACTCCATCGGGGCGACGATTACCTCATCGAGTGTTTGAATATGCATGTAGCCCATTTTCTTCCAATTCATTTTCTATTGATTCAGCTTTCATTTACGTTTCCCTTCTTCCAACTGTTGTTTCATTTGGCTATTCCGTTTTATTTCTTCTTATCAGCCTTTTTCACTACGTAAGTTCTTCTCGTCGTACCATTTTGCTCTCTCTCTCTCTCTCTCTCTCTCTCTCTCTCTCTCTCTCTCTCTCTCTCTCTCTCTGTATACCTCTTCCCGGGGCTTCTTTTCTTTGTGTGTGTGAGAGAGAAAGAATGAGAGAGAGAGAGAGAGTTCGGGTGCGGAGTTTCCTTGGTTTGTTGTCCCCCCCCCCCTCCCCGTTAGTATGGGAAAGAGGGTGGGTAGACTACTCGTTATAGAATGCTATTATAGTGCTGTTTGTTTACTTCTTCCTTTCTTCCAACTTTCCTCTTTCTCCCGACGTTCTTTCAACCTCATTCTTCGTCTGTTCCGTAATTTGTGGACGCGATAGGCCTACATATTTGTTTACCGCTGCTGCTGCTGTTATTAAAAATTAGCTAAAAATATGAATTATTTTGGTGTTAGGTTACGATTAGTTAGTTTTTCGTATTGATTTAGGTTGAAGCAGTGTTTTTTTATGTTGCTGTTGTAAGAATGAGGCCATGTTTTTGTAGTTGTGTGAGTTATTTTATGTTGTTTTTTTTCAATTGCTTTTGATTGAAGCAGGTTTTTTTTATGTTGGTGCTGTTGGATGAATAAAATATGTTTGTGTATGTGTTTTTTTCTTAGATTGGGCCGCTCTCTTCGTTGGACTTGCACAGAACCTTATTGTTTGGGTCCTGTTTTCGTTTTTGTGATTGACGTTAAAGTAAATCCTTCCCCATGTGCTCAGAAAAAATTAACGTTCATTTTATTTAATCATGTAGAAAACCTCAGAGTGATCGGACGAGTTGGCGTAGGTTTGTACCGGGATATAATAGAACCGTTGTGAACTCTAACCGGATATAATATATCTAAGATATATCTTTCCAATTATGTGCCTGTGCATTGTTTTCGTACAGCTTTTGCCCGGTATCCCACGCCCTCTCATTGTGGTGTTCCTCCCGTAGGGTAACCCGGTGCACTGTACAGTAGGCATTGCTCAAGGTTCTTTGCGGCGTCCCTTCGACCCCTAGCTGCAACCCCTTTCATTCCTTATATTTGTACCTCCGTTCATATTCTCTCCTATCTTACTTTCTAGTAATTGTTTCAACGTTATTTTCAGCGCTGGATGACTCATATAGGTCCCAGCGGTTGGCCTTTGGCCTAAATTTTATATACCAGTTGTACTGTGCTGCTCTTGTAGACGAGTTGAAGGAAATCAGCTGTATTTTCTGAATATAAAATTCTTATTATTGGATTTTATATTCGGAGTAGGCGTTGATTATAATCAAAACTTGATTCTCTCTCTCTCTCTCTCTCTCTCTCTCTCTCTCTCTCTCTCTCTCTCTCTCTCTCTCATTGGTTGCCACAGACCTTCAACAGTCCTCACACTATATCTGTCTTGTTCATTTTCATTGTCTTTTCGGTCATTGCAAGCAAACCCCGCCCTCTCTCTCTCTCTCTCTCTCTCTCTCTCTCTCTCTCTCTCTCTCTCTCTCTCTCTCTCTCTCTCTCTCAGTCCTCGCCACCAAGGATTCATCATCATCATCACCGGATTTCAAAGTGACCTGAAACGTTTCACCTTCTGAGTAAGGCATCACGTGACCCACTTTGGTGTTCCAGTTTGCGCTAATTGGTACGTGCCCTTTGTTCATCATTTTAGAAGCCTCGTTGTTGTCGTTGTTTGTGCTTGAATTCGCTTTATGCCGGCACGGACTCTTGCTCACAAAGCAGTCCGTAATAATATTAATGATAATAATAATGACAAAATACAGTTCACTTAAACGGCTTTTTATAAGATTGGTATGAAATTTTAGAAATTCTTACCTGTATTTTCTGCTAGGTCAGGCGTTTAACTAAAGAAATAAACGTTGAATGGAACCTTTATTAAGAGTTTCGCATTAGTAAGAGATCTCGTACTATTTGTGAATTTACTTTGCAACGTAGTGCAAGAGTGACCACTATAGGCCTAGAGAAGGCTTTCCGAGCGAGAAAGCAGGTGTGTGTTGTTTTTGTCCAAAAGCCTCCCTCTCGCTCAGACTTCCTTCAGACGCTGTCCTCTCTCTCTCTCTCTCTCTCTCTCTCTCTCTCTCTCTCTCTCTCTCTCTCTCTCTCTCTCTCCCCCGCTGGTAGTTTCTTCAAAGGCGTTTCCTTATAAGGGACTGAAAGGATGGTACTGTTTTGAATCTGGAGATTTTGTTTTTCTTTATATATTTCCGACTACTTTTGCATTATTTTCTTTAATATTGTGTGAAAAAATGGTCTATACAGTATACCTTCGTTTGAAAAGATATTTTTAGTGTGCATTTTGACTAAACAGATGTTGTATAATGCCCCTTTTTTTCAATTTACAACAAAAACAAACAGAACTCGATCACCTTGACACCTCCTATCGACGCTCAAGACTTCCCAGGATACTCTATTAATAATCATTGCGTCGTCTGCTGCGCTGCTGTTTCGTTTATTTAGGTTAAGGTTCCTCTGGCGTTGCATGAATGAAGATTGGCCAGTGTACTAGACGTAGATTCAATATTAACTTTGGCTGTTGTGGTGGGATCACAGAAAAAATGTTTTGAAAAAAATGTTTTGGTTCATAGGAAAACTTTTAAGAATTCCGTTACTTCAGGGATTTATTTTAAAGATTAGGTTGGCCTTATGCCATCGGAGGCCTTTGCTCCGTTAGTTATGAATTGGAGTAACCGGTATTCATGACAGTAAAGTGAAATGGTAGTTGTAATGTCTGGGAAAGATGACTTGGGTCTAGGGCAAACCTCTCTTCCAGCCCCCCCCCCCCCTCTTCCGCACCCTTCTATCCTCATTACTTGGTACCGAACTGGAAATGGAAAAGGAGGAAGAGAGAGAGAGAGAGAGAGAGAGTTGAAAGTGGGTAGGGTCGTCTTCGTGATGGCTCGGTCAAGGCGCATGGGCCTCATCTGCACACAAACGCTCTCTCTCTCTCTCTCTCTCTCTCTCTCTCTCTCTCTCTCTCTCTCTCTCCCTCTCTCCCATCTCATCAACAACCTTCGCTCTTCCCTGGAGTCAACCTGCCCACCTTCACCCCACCTGCTGCAGGGTTGCCAGCCGAATTTTTATCGGCGCTGTTCAAACCTTCCCAGAGAAAAGGCGCAAAAAAAAAAAAAAAAGAGCGAAAAAGGAGGCAAAAAATCGCGGTAAATTCCTTCATATTGGAAAGTTTACAAGAAATGTTTTTGAGTATTGTTCACTGTCATTCAGGATCCTTGAAAATCACATGCTTGAAAGCTACACCTTTTTTGAAAAGTTAAAGGTTACTTTTAGCTTTATGTATGTACGCTATATGAGTTTTGTCCTCTTCACTAGATAGAGAAAACCATTCTTTATTTCAGCATTATTGTTAAAGGAAAAGAGAGAGAGAAAACCATTCTTTATTTATTTCAGTATTGTTAAAGGAAGAGAGAGAGTGAGAGAAAATCGCACTTCTTGACCGCCTCGGAGCGAGAGGCTTGTTTTTCGAAAGCGAGGTTGGCTGTTAATCTCCTTTATGATCACGGCAATTATAGACTAATCCGTGACTCGAGGCGTCGATTTGTCCATACCTAGAAAAACACGAAGTTTTCCAGAGCTCGCCGAAGGCTTTCCCTATTCCCTCCTCATCCACAGATCTTTATCAGATGCCAAAGCATTTTGGGAGTAAACGAAGGCCGGAATCTTAATCCCGGCTGGACGAAGAAGATGGACTTTTGAAAGTACTGCAGTCTGTTTGCCTGACGACAGGGTCCATATAGAGTTAATTTAGTGTATAAATATTCTTTTAATGCCTCAGATTTCATACTGCAGGTTTAAAAAGCTCCGGCATAACCTCATTGCGAGGTTAGTACTGTGGCAAACGGAAAATAGCTGACTATGACCACAAAATCCCCAAATACAGCAAGAAAGTCTTGGCATTGGCAACGCTGCCCAGCCGAGTGAATGGATGACTGGTGGAGGAATGGTGGGTGATGGTGGTGCTGTTATTCGGTACCTTATGGTCCGTAGATGATGTTATCACCTTCATCTCACCATGAACAATGTAAAGAACACCATCTCGAGTAGTTTTCATCTAAGGAATTGTTCAGAGGAACAATTAACCCATGTGGTATTAGGTCATGCTTTGTTCCGGGTTAGTGGGAACGGGAAACACTGTATAGGACCTTCTGCCTTGGTACTTACGCACTCATACGCGCGCAAGAACGCACGAACTCACGAACATACGCATTTTGGGTGCCCAGGTTATCGGTGGGGGGAAATAGCAGTGATCTTCAGTTTGGAGTCCGCTCTGTGGGTGTGTGGTCGTAGACCCATGGTTGTGGGGTTGTGTTTTTGGGCTGTTGGAGAGGTCCTCCGGAAGTTGTGTCAGTGACTGGACGAAATAGGTTATAGTGTGTCAGGGGGAAAGGGTTAGCTGATTGATTTGTGCATATATATGTCTGAGCAAATTCAGTCCACCAACGTGACCTGGGCATTTTGTTGTAGTGTTCAGGAATGTTTATGTTCTTATAAGTTCTGAAGCGAATAGCTTACCACACATTAATTTGTAACACCTTCAGCTTCTTTGTTTTACGAACTGAAGTTTGGCTGCTGAACATCTGTTCGGCACATGGAAAGTGTGACTTCAGAAAGTGTTTGAATTTCAGTGAAAATCATCACATAAATTTGAGACAAGTATTCTAGAGCGTTGTATTAAAGTGACATTGCTATTTGGTATATAACAAATCTTTTTAATAACATTTTAAAAGCCCTGATTTCAGCATAAAGGAACATTTACAAATCATAAATATTGGAATGTAGGCCTATTGCCATTCTGGAAATCCAAATTACCTGATCGTTTTATGCTACAAAGCTACAACTGTAGGCCTACACAAGGTCTAGACTTTGGGCCTACAGGTTCTTGACCCGGGAACCACTGCAGTACGCCAATTAATTCATTATAGGAGCCAGTAGCATCACCATTAAGCATCCCCCTCCACTATCTCCCAAATTGTGGGGCAACACCATGCGGCTGGACTTCAAACCATCTTCCGGAATGGTACTATCATCGTTACCCGGAGGCGGCGCTGAATGCGAGAGAGGAGGAAGGGAAGAAGGAGGAGGAGGAGGTGAAAGAAAGGAGATAAAGAGGAAAACCTTCAAGAACGAAGTCTTCTTGTCTCTGGTCCAGTCTTGGGAAAGGTAACGTTGAACCCGAGTTAAGCTTCTTACGTAGTTTTGGGGATTATGTGTTCGAAGTGCGCTCTTGGAGCAAAAGCCATAGAAGAATTTTTACCTCACTTCAGATTTATTTTCTTCTTTTTTTAATAAGGTAGCTGGAAAAATATGGAGTGTAATCTCTAATAAACATTTTACAATACTCTTTCGAGTGTTTTTTAATGGAACATATTTCGAACCCTTTTTCAATACTGTAATGTCACATTTATCACAAATTGTAGTACTACGTAGCTACGCGGATAATCCTAGTGAGTTTATAGTTTATTAAGTCTGTCTCTGCATTTGACTGTCTTTTAATTTGTTTTATTCATTGTCTCTTAGAAAAACAATTTATGGATTTTTTTCCTTTTAATAATAATTACAGTCCACGCATTTTCCGATCTGCTGATTCGATATTGATATTTTTTGCCGTACATGTTTTGTAATTTCAGTAACCACAATGCGCTCTTAACTTATCGAATTCCTCACACTTTTTGGATACGGTTGTCACTACAAAGCCTGAGATCCAAATGCAAAAAAAAATATAAAATGATTCATATTGCGACGTTTTCCTGAATGTAATGTGGGTTTAGAACATTCTCTCTCTCTCTCTCTCTCTCTCTCTCTCTCTCTCTCTCTCTCTCTCTCTCTCTCTCTCTCTCGTTGTGCATTATGCCTCCGTTGAACTGAACAGTGAACCACAAGTACTCTCTCTCTCTCTCTCTCTCTCTCTCTCTCTCCGGAGAAAAAAAAAGGCAAAAACTTCAGCAGTAAAAGTTTCAAAAACGCCTATCATCCTTCGCTTTTGGAACCCCCATTCAGCTTTTCAGAGCAAAGCCTGCAACATGTTGCAGTATGCTTTGCTGTTGAACGGGTGGAGTTGGGGGTGGGGGGGGCGGGGGGGCAGGATTAAATTCCCTGTTTTCGGATGCGGCCCGGGATGGACAGTTGACGATTGAGATTGATGGCCAAATGAATGTGACTGGGCGTGTGGAAAGATTTTAAAAGGTTTTCTCTCGTGTCGAAAATGTGATAGGTATGATAGTTGCGTGTGTATATCAATGTTATATATATAAATGTATATGTGCAGGTCATAAGATTCTCTCTCTCTCTCTCTCTCTCTCTCTCTCTCTCTCTCTCTCTCTCCTTGTACCCTGTCACTGCATCTTTAAGCCTCTTGGATAAACCTCTTCATCGATCAGCCCCCACCCCGCTAAAAAAAAAAAAAAACACACAGGCAAAGACAGGAACGTGATTTTTCGTTCAGTGGGGTTTTATCTCTTGTAAAGGCTTCAATTACCTGTTTATCAATGGGAGACATAATCCTGCAACGGTGGGTGGGTGAAGAAAAAAAAAAGCCACCTGAGCGTTTAGTGAGAAAGGAAGTTTTTCTTTTATGTTTTTGAGGGTTTGATTAAGTTTTTGAGGGGGGCTATTGATGAAGGAAAGGAAGTTTTTCAAGTTTTTTTTTTTTTTTAGGGGTAAAGCCCATATTTTTCGGCCATTGATGGATGAAAGGAAGAATTTTTTATATAAGTTTTTGAGGGTTAAAGACGTGCTTCGTTTATTTAATTTTTATTTTTTTGTGGTTTCAAAAGCAAGGAATTTATTCAATATTTTTTTTAATGTGAATTGAAACGAGTACTTTGTTTATTTGTCTTTTGGGGTTTAAAAAATCATGTGATTTCATTTTTGTAATTTGTTAAAATTTCAAGAATTGGAAAGTTTGTACATGTTGCCTTTTAATTGTTATATATATATATATATATATATATATATATATATATATATATATATATATATATATATATATATATAGTGTGTGTGTGTGTGTGTGTGTGTATACATGTACAGTATGTGTTTAAATATTTCCAACGTGTATCGCGAGCGAACTGTTGCAGTCTTCCCCAGTCAAGATATTTAGGTGTCAGCCTCACTTCTAGTCAAGAAGCACGTGAACTCTTGTTCCGTGACCACAAAAATTCCTTCTTCTAAAAAAGGCTCTGTCCTTTGCAGGTTGCAACATCATTTTAAAGGAGTAGACATCCGAGAGAGAGAGAGAGAGAGAGAGAGAGAGCGGTGTTCCATCCAGGTTATAGTGTTGTGGTTACCTGGTCGAAGCCATCCCGTTTTACTGAAGATATAAACATTTTGATGGACCTGTGATCACTCGCATCTTATTGCTCTCTCTCTCTCTCTCTCTCTCTCTCTCTCTCTCTCTCTCTCTCTCTCTCTTAGCTAAGACCTACATTTGGATAACGGCTAGGCACCTTTGTTAGATTTATATTTGTATATATAGGCCTATGTAAATATATATACATACATACATACATATTGTGTGCGTATGTATGTATGCAGACATTGTGGAGAGAGAGAGAGAGAGAGAGCTTCTCCAGTGTCACGTAGAGCTCCTGTTGGTATATCGACTCGCAATCACTAATTCTTCTCCAGAACTTTTTCCGAGTTTCCAGGACCTTGACTTCCTTTCTCCGTTTCCCCTTTTAACTTTGCGTTTCCTTCCGGCGATGAAGGTTTTCTTTGTTCAAAGGGACACTTTTCTTCTCTTAACGCCTAGCGTTTGTTTGTGCAATTGCTCAAATTGCAGAGTTTGAGGTTAATTGTAGCCGGTGGTTAGTTTTGGAGCGGATCCTGATTGTGAGTGGTGAGGGCTACTATAGGCCTATGTGGCATGTCTGTAGTAGGCGCAATTATTATTCAAGATTCATTGGTACGTGGCAAACTGTCGTCAAATTGCCCACCAGACATCCACATAATGGAAAGTCAGTTTGTGAAATGTTTCAAGATATAAAGTTACATTAGAAAAATGTTAGTTGTAAAGGTTCGAACATATATAAGAAATGTCACCAATTAGGCCTATTTTATTATCAGCCTATATAAAAATAGTCATAATAAAAGCTAAACAATACATTATAGTTGGGAAATAATATCGTTACGATATTTCTCTTTTGTTTCTTTTGCTACGAGGAAGAGTAGCATGAAAAACTAACGGGAAGAGGCATAGGCCTAAATAGATCGATTTTTTTAAAGCAAATGTTTGACATATTATAAATAGCTAATGTTATCTAGTTCCTGTTGGATAATAAAACACACCATTAGATGATGATGAAAACACACTGGTGAGTGATTTGTTTCGTGTTGGTAATAAAATACAAAATCAGATGATTTTAAAAACACACTGTTGAGTGTTATATCTCGTGTTGATAATAAAACACGCGATCAGATGATGATAAAAACACAATGGTGAGTGTTTTGCCCCATGTGTTGATAATAAAACACGATTAGATGACAATGAAAACACACTCGCGAGTGTTTCGCCTCTCGCGCAGCCCAAAAGAGCCAAGGCTCGGTCTAGTTTTCGTGCGTTTGAAAACCACAGCAGCGGCTGCGCTGTGGTCTTTTCATTGTAGGGCACAGGTCGGTAATTATATGGAGCTAGCTCCAGTTTTCCATAGATCTCTCTCTCTCTCTCTCTCTCTCTCTCTCTCAACACAATCATGGTTCGAATCCTGGTATTTGTGGCTTACGATTTGTGAATAGGAAAGACCCGTGTATAAGTGACATAGGCCTATATATATATATTAACAAGAGGTCCCCCTTCAGATATCCTTATTCAAGGACCTTGTCCTAAGACACCCTCGTAATAGAGAACGAAGGATGTCCCAAGGATATCCAGCGTCTGCAGTTTAGCTCCTACTATAACCTATATCCTTCTTATCCTTCTTTGCTCCAACTCCAGCTCCTGCCGCAATGCGTTATCAGATGATAAATACGCGGGAGACGGAGTGGAGCGCCCAGCGAGATTCTGGAATCCGGAATTGCTATTCCGGACTGTCTCGAGAATTTGGTACGTTTCTGTATATAGAGAGAGAGAGAGAGAGAGAGAGAGAGAGAGAGAGAGAGAGAGAGAGAGAGATTCAGCAGCACTTTTTCATATAAATCCACCAAAGTTGACTAAACACCAGGATATATAATTCACTGCTGAGGTTGAGAAAGGCACTGAAATAATGTAAGGCACTCAAAGCTTTCAAAGTTTCTCTCTCTCTCTCTCTCTCTCTCTCTCTCTCTCTCTCTCTCTCTCTCTCTCTCTGAGTAAGTCGCAGATCCTTTATTGGGGTCGATCCCGGACTCTCGGAGTCCATTAAGGTTACAAATGGAATTTTGACTCGAAGGAAAAAGGATTGTCTTTCACTTACCTTTCTCTTGGCTTTCTCTTTCGTCTTTCTCTGTCTTTCTCTCCTGCGGAACTTTCGAAAGATTTAGGTTTTACGTTGTCCGCGCCCTTTTGTTCCTTAGTCTTTGTGTGATTGTTTAATTAGTTGTAATGATTTTCTTTTTGTTTGGGTCCGTTGATTGGTTGGTCTCGTGTTCTTTCACTTTTTAATTTTCTGTAAAAGAAAATTATTGTGCCGGATTTGTCTGTCCGTCCGCACTTTTTCTCTCCGCACTTTTTCTGTCCGTCCTCAGGTCTTAACAAGTACTGAGGCTAGAGGGCTGCAAATTTGGTATGTTGATCATCCACCCTCCAATCATCAAACATACCACATTGCAGCCCTGTAGCCTCAGTAGTTTTGATTTTATTTAAGGTTAAAGGTATCCTTAATCGTGCTTCTGGCAACGATATACGATAGGCCACCACTGGGCCGTGGTTAAAGTTTCATGGGCCGCGGCTCATACAGCCTTATATCGAGACCACCGAAAGATAGATCTGTTTTCGGTGGCCTTGATTATATGCTGTAGCGGCTGTACAGAAAACTTGTTTTGTTTGGTTTCGTCGTAAGGAAGGTCAGAGGTTGATTGATTGGTTTCATGTTCTTTCACTTTTTTCGGGTTTCGCTTTTGGTTTCGCTCTGGGGAAAGAATGGTTGATGTGGCAATGTATAAATATATTTTTTTTTACCTTTTCGAAATATATCTTGATGGTAAGAATTTGCCTTTGGATGAAAATGTATTTTAAAATAAATCCTATTTGTCAAGATACTTTTTTTTTTTACTTTTTCGAGATATATATCTTAATAATGAGAATCTATTAGGATAAAAAATGTATTTTTTTTTATTGAAAGGGGAACGCTTTTATAGGAAAGCATATTTACTCCTCTCAAATATTAGACCTCAAAATCTGTGGCAATTTATTGACACGTGGCGGAGATAATTTTGGTTTCGTATATGGAGATTAGATTAGATAACGAAGATCATTGTTGAGGTTTCAAATGATAGGTCTCTCTCTCTCTCTCTCTCTCTCTCTCTCTCTCTCTCTCTCTCTCTCTCTCTCTCTCTCTCTCTCTCTCTCTCTTTGGAGCGTCCCTCAGGTCCCTAGCTGCAACCCATTTCATTCCTTTTACTGCACCCATTCATATAGTCCTTCTTCCATATTGCTAACCACCTTCTCCGGACAATTACTTCACAGCGAAACTGCAAAAGGTTTTCCTTCTGTTAAACCTCTCAAACCTTTCTACTCCAAGTTTCCCTTTCAGCGCCGAATGACCGCAAAGGTCCCAGCGCTTGGCTCTCGGCCTAAATTCTGCACTCCATTCCATTCCTGGACCAGAGGAAGTATTTTTGGGGTTTGCGACAAATGTCAAGGGTTGATGGACCTCGACCCATTGTGGAAACATTCGAGATTTGAAACTCGCGGTTCTCTGCAAGTCATCCTCTGTAATGGAAGGAGTCTGTTGCTTTGTGGGAAAATTTAAACATTTCGATTTTTGTGGCCTTTAAACTATTTTCATTTTCTTTTTTCTTTTTTTTTGTGAGTGTTCGTGGATGGATACCTTTGCGTTTTAAGGAATAATGGGAGGCGTGAAGTTTGAGATTTATGGTGATTTGTGTTGGCGGTGTGGCTGAAATTCTTTCGGCGCATGCGCGTGTCGTCCATGGACCTGCTATTTAATACTGTTACTATTGTTGATAAGACTGATAATTTTTATTATTATTGACAACTTTTTCCCTACTACTACTAGTAGTAGTGCTCCTGCTAGTACTACTGTTACTAATAATAATAATAATATTATTATTATTATTATTATTATTATTATTATTGGTAGTAATAGTAAAACTAGTAGTAGACATATTGATGCAAAGGAATGGGACATGCCCTATTATATATATATATATATATATATATATATATATATATATATATATATATATATATATATATATATATATATATACACACTGTACATACTGTACACACATACACACACACAAACAAACAAACAAATCACTCATTTCAATGTGCGATGTCCCGTGCTCAGGGAATGAGCTGAACCATTCGCGGAGGCAATGATTTTTAATAGCTCCAAGTAACGTCCCATTTTTGGATTGCGTTTTCTCCTTTTTTTTTTCGTAATTTTTAAAAATTTTTCTTCCCTCTCGTGGTGAGGGAAGAAGGGTGCTCGTTCATGCCAGGATTCGGATGCCTCATTGTATCCCGTGACGTCATTTCCTGTAGCGTTATTTGTTCCTTATGTTGAATTTGTGATTCATATATTTTTTTTAAATGTATGGTGACGTCATTTCCGGACAGAGAGAGAGAGAGAGAGAGAGAGAGAGAGAGAGAGATTTGCTTATCATCCTAAGATTATTCAAATGGATGTTTCCGTTTCTTGGTTTTGATTTTTAAAGGTCGTATTTGGTGATTGTATTTGTAATATAGATATTCGTTTTATCTTACTTTTCCTTAGTTTTAAGTTTTGACTTCGTCTTATTCTGTATAATTAGCGTTCCTTGCTCACTGTATTTTAATGTATGATATATTTCAAGCTTATAAATCCTAACTTCCTGTTTCGTAGTTGTAAAAAATAATTTGAATATTCTATCATGTCTTATTCTGTGTAGTCATTATTTTTAACAGTTGTCATTTTACGTATGATATGTTTCAAGCTTATATATCGTACGTTGCAGTTGTTAGAATTGTTGCTCTGCAAAATGAATTCTTTTTACAAATCCTTCGAAGCTGAAAATGAAAGGTGGTCATGAAAAGCGTGAGAGAAAATCATTAAAAACGAATCATATTTCTTTTCCGAGCCGTTCGGTAATCGCCAGTTACCTCAAAACTCCAGTGGGAACAAATAAATAGTTAGTGGAGAAATGAATTTTAGACATAATATAAGGCCATGACAAGCAGATACATTGTTAAACCTTTAATATATCGCGAGGGAGTTTCCTATATGTCACGAATAGGTAGTTTTGACAGCAATAGACTCTTGAATTTTCAGTATATTGATGAAAAACTTAGCTGAATTTCCAGTATATCACAGTGAAATGCATTACTTGAATAAATATGTCAGGAGGGGGTTATATTTATGAAGTACATTGATGCTCCTCAATATATTACTGGGGATACTTACACGAAACATTTATTTGACTCTGTAGTGTATGAAAGTGTTGAATTTCGACTACATATGACGTGGAATACATTTGTTGGAAGGCATTGGTAAATTTGCACTGTATCCCGAAGGCATACGTTTGCAGAATACATCGCTGAATTAGGCCTACCAGTATTCTAGAGGAAGTAGGCTCTTGAAAAATATCACCTAGAAATTTATTTAGGAAATATGTAATTGGGCCTACTGAATGAAAGATAAAAATAAAAATATTGCCTGAAATTGTGTTGCAAGAAGTCTTGCAAGAAACATATCACGCCTGAATAACATTCTGCTTTTATGAGAGAGAGAGAGAGAGAGAGAGAGAGAGAGAGAGAGAGAGAGAAAATTACGGGTGGAAAACCTTTCCCTGACCTTAATAATAATGATCATCATAAAAAAAAAGGTTTTGTGGGACGATCTTTCAGATTGTAGTTGGCTAAGGTACCAAGGGTCTCTTAAAATTTGATTAGGGACCTTGAGCCCCAAATTCCTAGGTGGCGAAAGTGGCACTATTGCGAACTACTACTGTTCTCTTCATTTATTTATTTATTTATTTTTGTATATATATATTTAACAGTAATATATATATATATATATACATATATATATATACATACTCTTTAAGAGGTTGGCTTTTAAGATTTTCTGAAGCCTAATGGGATGAAGTTGTTAGCCCCACACCCTTTCTCCACCATGGCTGCGACCTACACAGTCAGCCTACCACCAGATACATAATTGATTCTAATCGAGTGTGTGTGTATATATATATATATATATATATATATATATATATTATATGGTGAGTCGACAGACTTCCCCCTTAAAGAAAGGAAGGTTATAAGTGTCAGGAAAACAGAAGCAGCTAGTGAATCCCAAAGCATGTCATCAGAAGAAAAGATTAATGCGGGTATGAAAAGATATAAGGTGATGAATGACGAGAATAATTTTAGGTAACACAGCCTTCCCAAGATGATAAAATCACCTCAGCCATCGATTAACCTACAACAAAAACAAACATTTTTATTTTAATAAAACTCGGATGAAAGGGATCAGTTAAACTTGCGCGTTTTATTATTCATCTTTTTCTCTCATATATGATACAGCCTTTTGACAATAACGAAATCACGTTAATTGATTTATACACAACAAAAACTTGTTTTTTGTGTTTTTGCATGAAAGGCCGATGGGCGTAATTGGATTTGAATATCGTCATGTCAAAAGCTTTTTCCCCCCAATCCATCAATGAAAAGGTCCCCGAAAATAGATTCTACCCCTGTCCTCTTGACAGTGGCCCCTGTAGAGGCGGGGAGCGCCGTCGGTTCACCTCGTGCGGTGCACTGTAGGCATTATTACTAAACGTTCTTGCAGCGTCCCATCGGCCCTGACAGTGGCCAGTTTGGTCATGGCGATATTGAAGCCGCAATTAATGTAGGCATCGCGTGCTAGGGATCAATTTCAAGAGGGGTTGAGGGTTCCTTTTGGGCGATATCTTCAGCTAAAGTTACAGTTTTCCTGGTAAATGAGGTTCAGTCAGGAATTGTTGTCAAGGCCCTTAACACAACAAAGTTTTGATACAGGGATTTGGGGTTATGCTGGTAAACACACACTGTTAGACTGCTAGCTGTAAATCTACCCCGAAACCTCCGCCTTAGGCTGTGGACGTTGGGGTTAGACTGATAACTTGCTCCAAGACCTTAGTTACTTGGTGTTGTAGGCTCTTAACATAATACAGTTTTGGTGCAAGGAAGTGTTAGGCTGGTAATGCACAGTTTTGTTGCAAGAACTTAAGTGTTAGGCTGTTAGCAGTAAATCTACCACAAGGTCTGACAGGTTTTAGGCTGTTAGCAGTAAATTACCACAAGGTCTGACAAGTTAGGCTTTCGCAGTAAATCTACCACAAGGTCTGACAAGTGTTAGGCTGTTAGCAGTAAACCTACCACAAGATCTTACCTTTTAGGCGATGTTAGATTGATAACTCACTCCAAGAGCTTAGTGATTATGCTCTTAGCCTATCGCAATGACTTCCGGTAGGCCGTTCTCTCACCGCAGCTATGCAGCCCTCTGCAGCCGAGAAGGAATGCTTACCGAGCAAGAGCCCGTGCTGCAGCGAAGCCCATTCATTGCGGCAGCATTAACACCAACAACCGCAAATCGATAGTTCCGCGTACGGCCGCTAGAGGGGCGCTCGCTTCCTAGAACCAAATGACGTCATTCGTATAAACACGAAGGTCGGCCGTATTGATCACTCGATGTCTGTCAGCAGTAGCCCAGCAAGCGCTTGCCTCGCTTGCGTTCGGATTGTTCATAGCTTTTGGATTTCAAGGTCAGGGATGCCGCAGGGGGTGCGTTGCGGGCGCGCGAGCACGCCGCAGAAAGTGAAATGAGAGTTGATAGGTTTTTTTTTTTTTTTTTTTTTTTTTTTTTCGTAATGTTTTGTGAAAGGTTTTGATAATACAATTTGGTGTGTTTTGTCAATATAAATGCCCAAACGTTGTGATATTAACTATAGTTATGAAATTAAAATCAAATCGATATTACTGTCAGTTTCCTCTCTTTGAATTTTGAGTTAATATTTCCTTTGATTTTATCCGTCCATACGTCTGTTAAAGGGAATTTTTGCGGCTTCTTTAAAGCCTAGACTCTCTCTCTCTCTCTCTCTCTCTCTCTCTCTCTCTCTCTCTCTCTCTCTCTCTCTCATGATTCGTCCATCCATCTTTTAGAAGTCAATTTTGCGGCTTCGTTTACACCTAGAACTAGTCTCTCTCTCTCTCTCTCTCTCTCTCTCTCTCTCTTCAAGGCAATCTTCCGTCTTGCTTCTTTTAAACCCAGAAACCTCTCTCTCTCTCTCTCTCTCTCTCTCTCATGTCTTGAAACGTTGATCTATCTCCAGACTATTCTCTTTCTCTCTCTCTTTATTGCTCCATGACCTTAGTTGATGTGACTCCAGAATCTCTCTGAACTCTCTCTCTTATTCTCTCTCATGACTCTTAGTCTTGAAACGTTGATGTATCCCTAGACTATTCCCAATTTGAACTCTCTCTTTATTGCTACCATGACCTTAGTCGCTGTGACTTCAGAATCTCTCTCTCTCTCTCTCGGAAGTACCTCGAAAGCAGAGGGGGAGCGGCTGCAGTATAATAATTTCATAACTGCTTGCGCCTGGACCGTCTCAAGACGCCAGACAGTATGTCTTGAAGGCTGACCATTATTTTATTTATTTTATTTAGTTTCTTTTTATATTCTGGTGATTTAGTTTAGTGTTGTGTATTTTTATATTTTATGTTTGTAAGTTTTCTTTTGTGTATTTGTTAAGAGCTGGTTCAGTGACCGCTGTTTCTCTGACGCTTGTTTGTGGTATAAAGTAAATCATTTGGTATTCTTCGAGGGTAGGCTTCTGACAATTTTATTTATGATTCTCTCTCTCTCTCTCTCTCTCTCTCTCTCTCTCTCTCTCTCTCTCTCTCATACATGCATGCATACATACTCGTATAACACACACGCACACATATGTACATATATACCATTTGCATTGTCATATTATAAACTCATAAATACTTGACAAATTCTTATTACACTTTATTCTGTCCGCCCTCTGATCTTAAAAACTACTGATGACTAGAGGTCTGCAAATTGGTATGTGGATCATCCACCTCCTTAATCATCAAACATACCAAATTGCAGCCCTCTAGCCTTAGTAGTTTTTATTTCATTTAAGATTAAAGTTAGCCATAATCGTGCTTCTGGCAACGATATAGGTCAGGCCACCACCGGGCTTTCGTTAAAGTTTCATAGGCCGCGGCTCATACAGCATTATACCGTGACCACCGAGAGATAGATCTATTTTCGGTGGTCTGTAGCAGCTGTACAGAAAACTCGATTGCGCCAAGGAAACGTCGGTGCATTTTATACTTGTTTTATCTTTACACGCAACAATAATATCTATTGCCACCTTGTAAATGAATTGTGGTATCATCATGGTGTTTGCATTGTGGTTTTTGTTGAGTACAATTTATATGTATGATTACGTAAAGGCTTCGCTTGATAGTGAATGGATAGAGTTATGTATTTAAGACCAGTCATTTCTAAGGAATGCTAGTAGACACATAATAGAGATTGCGTGTGCAGCTATGTGAGTGGCAGTAACTATTTTATTTTTTATTTCCAACCCTCTGTTGTAGGATATGATTTATATATATACATATGTATGCGTGTGTATATGCTTAGTTTATAATCGCTTAGTCATCGATATATATATTTTTTTTAAAGATTCCTAAGGGTGTGTAGCAAAGGAAAACCCTTTGGGACCCCTTCTTAGTACTTCGGCCTAGCCGCAACACGCAAGAAGCCTCTCTCTCTCTCTCTCTCTCTCTCTCTCTCTCTCTCTCTCTCTCTCTCTCTCTCAGTAATCAGGTTATTGGTGCAGCAGGAATATACCGTGAAACAGGAGTGTGTTGCGTAAATTGATTTTATGTATATTATATAACGCCAACTTGCAAACCGTTTGGTTAAAAAATAGGTGTTAAATTCTGGAGTGTCACTGATAAATTTCTCTCTCTCTCTCTCTCTCTCTCTCTCTCTCTCTCTCTCTCTCATGCAGCTAAATACAGCCTTACAGCATTCGAATTTGTTATATCAATTCACGATGATTGGCAGATACGTTTCGTAATCAGCGCCAGCGTAAAATCATTTAAAGTAGGCGAATGGAAAGTGAGTCAGTGTTAATGTCCACAGATAGAATCTCTCTCTCTCTCTCTTTTTCTCCCCATCTCTCTCTCTCTCTCTCTCTCTCTCTCTCTCTCTCTCTCTCTCTCTCTCTCTCTTTGTGGCGTTCCCTCCCACCCTCCAGCGCGCGTGTGTAGACTCTGACTGTCAGTGTGGTTCGACTCGTGGCCGAGGCTGGAGGGTCGTCCCTTTCGTCGTCTGCAGTCGCTGGACGACTCTTTCAGTGGTCGTTCACTCTCCCAAGGTTTCCAATCCGCGGTCCTTTCAGACGTCGTGGAATACATTCCTCGAAGTAGCTTTAGCCCTCGGGGAAAGCAGCATCAACACCGTAGACCGATCTCGTTCGCCTCTGTGATATAAAAAAGTGATTGTGGAAAACAGCAACGTGGGGTTTGTTATTGTCATAGAAGATGGCTCTGTAAAACCCCTCTTCTTCTTCTTCTTCTTCTTTCACCACGCGACGCTATATGTCTGTCTCTCTCTCTCTGTGCTATTCTCTGTGTTAACGCTCTGCTAGCAGCGATTATCGAATGTTTTCGTTATTTTTTTGTTGTAGCTCCTGACGTCATTCCTTTTGTTTTGTTGCGGTAATTTGATGCGGCGGGGTTTTTGCCGTAACGGATGGGGGATATATAATGTAGTGTTCCCCCATAGCTTTTTGTTATAGCGTTGATCCTGTTTTTCGCTATTCTTCGCTTTTATACTACACAAGTAATTATTATTATTTTGCCCCAGTATCGAATCGTGTACGCTTTTAAGGAAATTAAGCTTTGCAAAAGTATATTGTGTTATTTCTCGTATAACGAAAAAGGATTTTCAGTTCATGCTTAATAGTGTAATTAGTAATGTAATGGCCAGGATTTGGTATTAAGCTAAATAGATTATTGGTAATTCAGATATATTTTATGTATATGTCGTCACAAAAAATGTTCCTTGTAATTAGATCAGGATTACAGTTGCAAAATATGTACGCGTTCTTTGTTTAAGCATTTTGATAATGAGTTAATTTTTTGTTTTCTGTATTGTTGATTTTGCATTTTAATGATGAATTTGTTTGTGTATATAGGGGAGATCACACACATGCACACACATACACACACGTATATACCTGTGTATATGAAGATAAAAAGGCCCATAAAACACTATTTAGACGAAATATAATGGTTGCAACGTCCAAATAGTGTTTTATGACTTTTATTTTCATAATATACTGTTGTATTACAGTAAAGACATTCATTATATATATATATATATATATATATATATATATATATATATATATATATATATATATATATATACATGTACATTGCGACGTTTGTATATATATATATTATTGTGTACATTTTAACGTTTTATCAATTGTGTTAACTTATCGGTGAGCACTGAGTCTCGGTAGCCGTAGAATTGAGCAGGTGCCGTCTGTAAGTTAGGCTTTCCAGCAGTCATAAGTCCTGAAATTTTACTTTTGTGCAGCCTAACGGGAGAGAATATTTAAATTTTGATCGATAGAAATGGTATCCATTTTAATTCCACGAAAGCTTTTTCTAATTTTTTTTTTTTTTTGTTATCTCTGAAAGTGCCATAATGTTTCGTCAAGAAACTAAGAAAATAATTAACCCCAACTGTTTTTAAATATGCCAGACATGTTTTCCACTTCGATTGATTTAGGAGATCTTAAAAGTTTAACCATACGCATTCAGCCAAGTTTTTCCTGGCTATTCAATAAGTTGCTCCAAGAACTCAAATATTTTTGAAAATTATGAGACTTTCATAAAACCGTTATGCCATTGATAAATCAGTTACAGGGGAAAACTTATCTTCAAATTTAATAAGATTAAAACACAACGAACTTAGCAACAGTGAATGAGTCTCCCAATCTTATCCCGTTCATCCCAGCCCTGAATGACCTCGTGGGATCGGCGCTTGGTCTATGGTCTAAATCCCTAAAATTCCATTCCCATTCTTATTCCGTTCATTCCGACTGTGCGTTCTTCACTCAGTTGCTATATTTCTTGTACAGGTTGTCTTGTGAGTCACTTGTCAGCGTTAGAGAGTTTTGAAGAGAGAAAGATAGCCAGTTTTAAACCAATATAACCAGTTTTAAAAAAGAAAGCGAGAGGTTTTAAAGAGAGAAAGAGATGGCCAGTTTTAAAGAGAGAGAGAGAGAGAGAGAGACAATTTTAAAGAGAGAAAGATAGCCAGTTTTAAGGGAGAGAGAGAGAGAGAGAGAGAGATTTTAAAGAGGAAAGCGATAGCCAGTTTTAAAGAGAGATAGAGCCAATTTTAAAGAGAGAAAGATAGCCAGTTTTAAAGAGAGAGAGAGTTTTAAACAGAAATATAGCCAGTTTTAAAGAGAGAGAGAGAGAGAGCCAATTTTAAAGAGGGAAAGATAGCCAGTTTTAAAAGAGAGAGAGTTTTAAAGAGAAAGAGATAGCCAGTTTGAAAGAGAGAGAGAGAGAGAGAGAGAGAGGTTGTAATCAGAACACAAAGAAGAACTGAAAAAAAAATAACAACGTAAATAGAAAATGCACAACGCAAAAAAATAATAATAATAAAAAAATAGAGATATGAGAACTCATAAATATTTACGACGCGAAGTGATTGCACCGGCGGATTTTAACTTCCGTCTGAAGTTTTAAGGAAAACATGAAACAAAATTCGAAACGACTCGTAATAATTTTACAAGAATATGAAAATGCAGTTGTATGCAAGGATAATCATTGATTAGTGAGATTCTAAGTTAGGGAATAAAAAAAATAAAACACGCAAGGACAACATAAGAAAATCGACCGTGCCTTCGGACACCCGTCTCTCTCTCTCTCTCTCTCTCTCTCTCTCTCTCTCTCTCTCTCTCTCTCTCTCTCTCCTTATTCTAAAAACTGTTTATCTTTTTTTTTTTAGCTCCCCATATCTTTTAAAATTGGTTCTGGCTCTCTCTCTCTCTCTCTCTCTCTCTCTCTCTCTCTCTTTAATAGCTCTCTCTCTCTATCTCTCCCCATTTTAAAACTGGTTCTCTCTCTCTCTCTCTCTCTCTCTCTCTCTCTCTCTCTCTCTCTCTCCAAGAGTTACCCATACTAATTCAGGCCGGACACGTAACATGAAATTGCAACAACTACCATCACCTCAGGTTGTTATATCCAGCATTCTCTTAATTTCAGAATATTTTTTCCTTCTTGCCATTTAATTATTTTCGTTTTGCTTTATATTTCCTTCGATTTCTTTTTCATCACTGACTCGTTTCCTGTTTTTAATGCCGACTGCGATTGCGGGGATTAATCACGCGACCTGATTCTGTGTCATGAGTTGCTGTTTGTGGGTGGGACGGTTTCAGCGGCTTTTCCTGATCGGGGAGAGAGAGAGAGAAAGAGAGAGCGAGCCATCGTTATTGAGAAAGAGTTTTTACACAAAGAGTCAGCCAGCTATTAAAGAGAGAGAGAGCCAGTTTATAAAGAGAAAGAGAGAGAGAGAGTTTTAAAGAAAGAGTCAGCCAGCTATTAAAGAGAGAGAGAGCCAGTTTATAAAGAGAAAGAGAGAGCGAGCCATCGTTATTGAGAAAGAGAGAGTTTTTAAAGAAAGAGTCAGCCAGCTATTAAAGAAAGGGAGAGCCAGTTTATAAAGAGAGAGAGAGAGAGAGAGAGAGAGAGAGTGTTTTTAAAGAAAGTGTCAGCCAGTTATTAAAGAGAGAGAGAGCCAATTTATAAAGAGAGAGCGAGCCATCGTTATTAAGGTGCACTTTGCTATCAAATCATTACAGTAATTATTATTATTATTATTATTATTATTATTATTATTATTATTATTATTTCAGACGTTTTCATTAATTTATCGTATTTGTGTGTGCAGTCACTTAAAAGTTAAATGTCCAGTCAATGTCGTTATTAACATTTTCAGCTCCGAATGACCTGATAGGTCCCAGCCCTTGACCTTTGGCCTAAGTTTTATAAAACATTACATTTAAATGCAAAAAGAAGGCGTATTCCCAGCTCCGAGTGACCTCATAAGTCACAGCGTTTGGCCTTTGACCTAAGTTTTATTCAACATTACATTTGAATGAAAACAAAAACACGCATACATTGACACGCACGAAAGCATAAAAAAAACTGTTTTGAGAACTGTTTTGTAAACTGTTTCATCAGCGAGACAATCGACCTTCCCTTTCCAAATGAACTCGAACACCGAAGCAGTTTTCAAATTCTGAAGGAGGAGGAGAATAATACACTTGTGTGTTCCTTCAATGACATGAGGCCATTCGTCAACCGAGGTTATTGATTTCTCTCCAAGGACTCTCTCTCTCTCTCTCTCTCTCTCTCTCTCTCTCTCTCTCTCTCTCTCTCTCTCTCTCTCTCTCTCTCTCTCTGCTTCGGTCGAGAAACGTGGTTGATTGCATTCCTTGGTGGAATATTTTATTTGTATATTTAGTTTTATATATATATATATATATATATATATATATATATATATATATATATATATATATATATATATATATATATATATATCATTTTCTCATTTCCTTTCATTTCCTAAGAGATGAAATATATAAACCGTAGATAGATATTATGCGGCAATTTTGTTGCGTGTACCATCCCAAAATAGTTTTCATTCAATGGGTTCATTAAATGATAACAATTATTTTTTCATTTGAATACATTTACATAAAAGTAATTGAAGCACATGTAAAATTTCTCTCCGTAGGGGGTTAATGCCGCCAGTGCACCTCATGCGGTGCACTGTAGGCATTACTTCAGGTTCTTTGCAGCGTGCCTTCCTTAGACCCCTAGCTGCAACCCCTTTCGTTCCTTTTACTGTACCTCCCAACCATTGATTCATAGTGCAACTGCGACGTTTTTCTCCTGTTACACCTTTCAGACCTTTTACTGTCAGTTTCCGTTTCAGCGCTGAATGACCTCGTAGGTCTCAGTGCTTGGCCTTTGGCCCAGATTCTATATTCAATCAGTCACTGTAAAATTCCTGAAGGGTGTCAAGTGTTGAAATTGTACATCCAAAGTCCGTAGACTTTGTGTGGTTATGTTGGTAGGATTGGTAATATTTTTTCATCACTATTTTTCTCTGGAAGGATTGGCATCAAGTTTACATATGGTTACCTTATTTCTGGAAGTATTCACATCAAGTTTATATATGGTTATTTTATTTCTGGAAGGATTCGCATCAAGTTTATATATATGGTTATTATCTTATTTCTGGAAGGACTTTCATCAAGTTTTATAGTTATGGATAACCATTTATTCTGTAAATGTGTTGAGTATTCCAAGGGACTGTCAGTGAATACTAGTTTTATTAAAGAACTATGGATGTTGCATTTATTCTTAATTTTCAATGGAAGTATTTTAATGTTTCAGTATTTGTATTTATTTTAATTGGAATGTCTTTGCAGCAATCACTAAACTGCTTTTTAAAGAGTTTGATTGTTGATGTTTTGTGGAATTTTTAATTTACCTCCTTTTGTGAAGTTTAACCTTGTTAAGTGAGTATTTTAGGTTTGTTTTTATATTAATTGGTATTATTACTGTCTTTTAAATGAGTTTTTAGTTTGTTTTTTCTTCTAGTTTGAATTTTTTTTTATTAAATAAGTTTTGTTGTTTTACCTTTTGTGAATAACGATATTTAATTTGTTGTTTTTCCCCTTTTCTGAATGTACCTTGTTAAATGAGTTTTGGTTTGTTGTTTTTACCCTGGTGAATGGCGAGTTTCAGTTTGTTGTTGTTTCCTCTTGTGAGTTTTCCTTGTTAAATGAGTTTTAGTTTGTTGTTTTTCCTTTTGTGAATAACGAGTTTGAATATGTTGTTTTTCCTCTTCCGAACAACGAGTTTGAATTTGTTGTTTTTCCTCTTCCGAATAACGAGTTTGAATTTGTTGTTTTTCCTCTTCCGAATAACGAGTTTCAGTGTGTTATTTTTTCCTCTCCCAAATAACGGGTTTGAATTCATTTTTCCCCCTTCCGAATAACTGGTTTTAATTTTATTGTTTTTCCTCTTCTGATTTTACCTTGTTAACCGAGCTTAATTGGTCGTTCCAACGTGAAGTTAATGAGGGCAGTTGTATAAACAGCATTTTCCATGTCGGCTCGTCAGCAAATCTCATAACAACGCTTTCGGGAATGACGTAATCTCGGAGCCACTGGTCTATTTTTGGAATGCAAATCATGTTACGTCCACTCGGTTTTATGCGCTGCTCTCTCTCTCTCTCTCTCTCTCTCTCTCTCTCTCTCTCTCTCTCTCTCTCTCTCTCTCTCTCTCTCTCATGAAAATGGATTCAGGATGGGAAGGTTAAAAAAGGGATCGGTGTAGGTTGATCGATCGGTTGATTTTGTATGTAAAACTGGCGCGACAACTTTGTGAGTCAGTTACACTGGACATATCTTACTTTTTACTTTAGGTGTTCAAGGAGATAGGACAGGTAGTTCAATTCTAAAGGCATGGTTTTATATATATATATATATATATATATATATATATATATATATATATATATATATATATATATATATATATATATATATATATTATTCATTGTTATTATTGTTATTATTATTATTATTATTATTATTATTATTATTATTATTATTATTATTATTATTCATATTATTAGACTTGAAATCAAAGTTTGCAAAGAATATTATGGTGTTCATTAGAAGATGAACAAAACCTAGGAAATTCATATTTAAAAGAAGACAATAAACTAACAAATCAATAAATAGATAAAAATGAAAGTAAATTAAGTACCACGTCCCCCACCCCCGTCTTGGGGGTGATCATCAAGAAACATCTGATAGAGGACGAAGCATTTAAAGGTCTTCTCTAGACCTACTGAGCCAAAATGACGAATCTGGCGAAAGCTGAAGGTTTTATAAAAACAAATGAGATTAGGTTTTTTCCAAACCGTAGGATTATTTAGTAAAGATATAAATAATAAGCAATGGTAAATTACAATCGCAAAAACAATCTGGTTAGAATTGGTCTCATTAGTTGGGAATCATCTTCACGCGGTGTAGTTGAGCTTCTTCCAACCATGGCAACACTGTACCTATGGTGAGCAGCCTAGCTCATAGCCCTCTTGTTACCGAGTATTTGGCAAACTTTGCTTTTTTGTCATAAATTTCAGACACTAGAGCAGATTTCCCGGGAGGGAGGGGCTAGTGCTATCAGTTCTTTGCAGCGTCCCTTCTGCCCAACTAACTGCAACCCCTTTCATTCCTCGTACTATTCCTCCGGTCATATTCACTTTCTTCCATCTTACTTTTCACCCTCTTCTAACAGTTGGTTCAACATTATTTTCAGCGCTGAATGACCTCATATGTCTCAGCGCTTGGCCTTTGGCGTAAATTTGATGTTCCAGTTACAACTAGAGCAAAGTTCGTCTCTCCATTAAGATAAAGTTCACATAGGCCTATTTGTCAAACGTTCCCATATCGTTTTCCGTAAACAGGCTGTGAAACTGGTCAGACGTTGAGCTGTTTGGTATGTGAATGCAGAGAGAGAGAGAGAGAGAGTTAGTAAGTAAGTGTTTGTGTCATTAAAGAGGTATTGAATCGCGTAGCCAAGTGAATCATCATGTTTGCAGACACGGGTATAATCGTCACCGGCTTCCTCTTCACCTTCAAATGTCAGCATTCGTTCCCCTAAAACTGAAATGGGTTGCCCTCTCTCTCTCTCTCTCTCTCTCTCTCTCTCTCTCTCTCTCTCTCTCTCTCTCCGGTTCGCCTCGCCGTACCCAGCAGCGATTTGAAATGTCAGCAGAGGCTATAGGACTAATATTTTCATGTTTAAATGTGAAACGTGGTTGTTGCTTGAAACGAATGCATATTCATTCATTTTTACTTTATATATTTATTCATTTTTCATAATTTGAAGACTATAGTTAAACGTGACGAAATTTTGTTTTTGTAATGAGAAAATTGTAGACTCAAATTTGTTGATTGAATTTTGTCCAGTTCTGTATCCATTTTGTGAAAGTTGAAATCGAATAGTTTATTGGTATGTTTCTCATTTCCTTTTCGTTGTCAGTAACTTATCAGTTGATAGAGATAAGTGGGGAATTACGTGTATCTCTATCGTGGGTGTACCTCATTCATTTGATTGTAATCACACGGTAAGTGTGGTGTTGTCAACAAGGTCATTCTCTCTCTCTTCTCTCTCTCTCTCTCTCTCTCTCTCTCTCTCTCTCTCTCTCTCGCACGCACGCATCTCTTACTGTTGGTATCAATGGAGTAAATCATGCGCAAGCGCAGGACGTCTGTAGTAGCCATGCCTTTCTCTCCCCAGTGCTGCATAAAGGGCGTTCACTGAAGTTTCCCCTCATATAAAAGCACTGTTATGGAAGGTAATCTTAAAGGTGCCTGCTTTATTAACTGTTTAGCCTTCCCTCCCCCCCCCCTTCTTTATATTGAAGTGGGGAAGACACGGAACCCGGAGGAAGATCAATTCTAGTTCGTCTTCTCCCCCCACCTCGAGTTCTTCCAGTCCGGCCCGCGTTGCTGACGCCTCGAAAATTAAACCAGTAATCACCCCCTTTATTTTGATGGAAGTTTGGTATTTAGTTGTGTACCTACGCCCTCACGAAGAGGAGAAGTTAATGCTGAGACGAGGGCTCTTTGTAAATTGGCCTTGTAAATGTAAATTAGGTCTGCATGAACCCGAAGACATGAGTTTTAGCCGGGCTGGCTGTGTGTCAGAGAGAGAGAATGAGTCTACGCGGCATATCGGCCCAGAAGGGGTTGTGGGAGCAGACCGCGTGTACGAAAATCAATGAAAGCCCACGGCTTGTGTGTTTGTGTGTGTGTATGTGTATATGTCGTGCGTGCGTAGGTGCGTGTTTGTTGCCGTGGTAATGTTGCTGCGCCTTCTCTCCCCTCCCCCCTCCCCTCCAATTCCCCATCCAGACCTCTGGCGCCAACATGCATGCAACTTTGTGACAGTGTGACGCCAGTTTTCATACTTTTAGATTATGCCAGTACCGAGAGAGAAAGAGAGAGAGAGAGAGAGAGCTTGAGAAAGTTTGACCTTGGGCGTTCAGCTTATGTTTTATTTATGTAATTATTTCCATAGAATCGATTATCATTCCATTCTCTGATAACTTGTATTGAATTATGTCGTATCAATGCAGTGTCCTGTAACTGAGAAACCAGTAGGTGAAGTGAAATAGCCGCGTAACTTGTAAAAAGAGTAAAAGGAAAACGACTTGTAAAAGTAAAAGGAAAAGTAATTTATCGAAAGGATATATACAGAGTGTGAGAACATTTATTATGTATAGACGACTCGGCCAACGGTGTCCTGCGAAGGACGAGTGTTAGCGCTTCCTTCTCGCTAGTTCCCCAGAAGCCTTCAAGGACGAGATGTCTGACGCCCTCTCCTCCAGGAGACAACTCCGCTCCCCCCGGGCGCGAGCCCCCCAAAGACGCCGGACGGCTACGCCCCCTTCGTCCACTTCTTCGTCGGTTTCCTCCTCGCCCCGGCACCCCCCCGCCCCCCGTCAGAAAACGAGGGACGGCGAGGAGAAGAGGGAGTAAGATGGATAAAAAAAAAAAGTAGACGATAGTAGTCCCATGTTTTCCACCCCCTTTTCATTTCAATCTTTTGTTAAATGGCGTCTATTCTCTCTCTCTCTCTCTCTCTCTCTCTCTCTCTCTCTCTCTCTCTCTCTCTCTCTCTTGCATCGTAAATTTTTAAAGGCTGAATGTCCCTTCGTCACCCCTATGACTAGTAGACGAAAATAATTCAACTCTAAATCATTATAATGTTCACTACCTGCAGTGTGCTTTGCGTGGCGCACTGCAGACGGTGCTAAATATTCTTGGCAGCGCCCCTTCTGAGGCTGCATTGCTTTCCACCTTTTACTCTTCGTCCTTTCCCTTTGGTCTCTTCCTACTCTGCTGTCCAGCTTCTTGAACTTACTCTAAAATTTTTGAACTTATCTATTTTCAGCTTTAAACTTACTCCCAGGTTTTTCTTAAGTCCATTTTGAACTTACATTCATTTTTTCGACTCTTCTCCAACTTACTTATTTTTCTATCTTAAACTTACTCTGTTTTCGATAAACTTTTGAAAAACAACTTACTCTATTTTTCAGTCTTGAACTTAAGTCTTAAACTTTTTGAAAAACAATCTTGAACTTACTATTCAGTTTTCCAATCTTAAGTCTTAAACTTACTCTGAAAAACAATCTTGAACTTACTCTATATTCCAATCTTAAACTTCTTTCCCAATCGTAAACTTACTCTGTTTTCCAATCTTAAACTTACTTTGAAAACATTCTTGGACTTACTCTGTTTTCCAGTCTTAAACTTACTCTGAAAAACAATCTTGAACCTACCCTATTTTTCGATCTTGGACTTAGCCTACTCTATTTAAAAAGAAAGCAAGTCTTTAGGGCGAGCCTTACGTTGGTCTAGAAATGAGATGGCGGTAAGGAACATCCCTAGACCGAGTGGGAAGTGTAAATAGACTTTTTTAAGTGTAACCTTATCCCTTTTTGTACGTTTAACCATTCATGGCGTCAGATGATCGCATTCGTAGTTTGGTGTTTTTAGTGCAGCATTTTCTTGAACTTTTTTATATTATATACGCCTGTGTTTAGCGTTTAGAAATCATATTTACACAAGGAGTGTGTGTCACAATGCTTGCATTTTTTACATGCATGGCTTCGTTCGTTTATATTTTTTTAATTTCATTCCAGCAGGTAGTTTTCTGTAAACTTTTAAATCCATAGTGTACATAGTGATAAATTTCCCCCTTTTTTATGATCCGTGCTTTGGTAAATCATGCTGACAGTGAAATTGTGTACCCTTTAACATGGCATGAGTGCAGAATCATCATATGTGTCGTGTGTTGGAAAATTAAATGATTCAGCGATGTGTCGTGTCTGTGTAAAGATCAGGAAACCATCTCCTGGCCTCCACGAGTGATCTTTAAAAGGCAACACAACAAAATACAAAACACAACATAAAAAAAAATCGGGGTTGTTGGAAGTGGAGAAGGAACAATTTTGGAGCGTAAATATGGCCACCAACCCCGAAAGGCAGGTAGTATTCGAAAAGTTTCTCTCTCTCTCTCTCTCTCTCTCTCTCTCTCTCTCTCTCTCTCTCTCTCTCTCTCTCCAACACGTGAATTATTCAAGCATGAGTGGCATCATTCTCGACAAAGGTCCCTTTAGACGGAATCAAAAAGAATGTGAGACGTTTCATCCATTGTGTTGCAAGAGCGACCCGGACATTCACACATTTTTCTTAACTTTTTTTTTTTTTACGATTTTTCCCTACAAGAAATAAGTTTTGGGGGGTGGTAGGGGCTTAAACATGAGAGCCCCCATTGAAGATCGTCCATTCTAGGAAACATAGAATCTTGGGTTGCTCTGTTTAGTTTTAAAGAAACTGGTTTGTGTCATGGACGCGTAGGCCTATGTCTGGCTTTCAGAGAGCGAATGTCAAGAGTGTTGGTTTTGGGTGATTATGGTTTTGATACGTGAAGTAAATATATATATTTTTATATCAAGCAGTTCTCTGGCTGTGTAATTTAATGTAATAGTGCTTGCCTTTTGCATGACATAATTCTTTATAATTCTTACAATATACCGGTAGACTAGACGCAAAGAAAATATTGGAACCATTGTATACATTAACTCGTAAGTAGGATGGAATACGGATTAGCGTCCATGCGTAAGGTTTCAACTGCACCTCCATGTATGAGAAGGTCTTCTACATCCCCCCTTCTCTCTCTCTCTCTCTCTCTCTCTCTCTCTCTCTCTCTCTCTCTCTCTCTCTCTCTCTCTCTCTTTTCCATGCTACCAAAGTGTCACACCTTATCAGGCCTTTTTATTGAGGCTATGTATGTATACAGTTCGCTTAAATTTATTAATATCACGAGAAGGTTCTTGTTGACATTACATCATATAGGCCTATCACGCCAACCATTTTAATGTCGCTTTGCATCCACAGCTTATTCGGAACTATAGCATATTTGGAACCTCATTACTTTTTAATATCTAAGAGAGGCAGACGACTGACATTCGCAGTGCCTTAAATACGTGGCAGAATCCTTTGTTGTAATTCTGAATTACTTATTGTTGTTGTTTCAAGGTGATACCTTTTTGTTCTTTTTCCAAAAATACATTCTTTATCCAGGTGAGATAAGTAGTTGTTATTTATTTCATGAGAATGATACTTTTTCTCTTTGAATTCTTTCCTTCTTTGTCCAGACGAGATGTATAAGAAGTCGACATTGAAATGGCTTAAATTGCTAAGCTATTATACTTGTCAGCCTCATAAACAAAACATTAGATGTGGAGGGAAGTTCAGTGTTTTATTTGATATTTTTTGTGGTTTCTCAAGGTTACTCATCATTTAACTCCTTTGTTCGCATGTTTTAATGTTTTCTCTCTCTCTCTCTCTCTCTCTCTCTCTCTCTCTCTCTCTCTCTCTCTCTCTCTCTCTCTCTCTCATTCACATGAGGAAGCATGAGAGGAATTTTTTTATTATCTTAATTCTATGTGTGGTTATATATATGTATGTTTACTTATTTATTCATTTATTTTTATTGTTTTTTTTCTGCGTAGATAACCCCACTTAGGATAAAAGGATAAATATGAATAAATAAGACAAAATTAGATGTTTGTGTGCATTAGAAAATTGGAGAAGAGAGAGAGAGAGAGAGAGAGAGAGAGAGAGAGAGAGAGAGAGAGAGAGAGAGAGAGAGAGAATTTAAAAGCTTAGAAGTACACCATGGCTATGACGGCAGTGAATATTTTTTTATCTATATGTAAATATTGTTATTTTGGTTCCTATGATAATTTAAAAGGTCGGCTTATACAAATATTTTTAGTGCAGTATGTTTTATTATTATGCATGCGTATATTAAAATTATTATTTTTTACAAGTTTCTAATCGGTTATAGGCTAATTCTTTGAGTGCATCACTTTGTACAAACAGGTAAGTTCAATATGTGGCAATTGATAGTTACTGCAAATACTTGCGATGGTTACACACAAACACACTTGCACCAACGATGCATGACTTATCGACCAAGGAATAGCTGGGCGTCGCAAATGCCAGGGTCATTGGCTCAGGAAAGAATTGATTTCCGGTGGAATTGTCACCCGGCTAAGGTATCCGTGTGACGTTCACTCTCTCGGAAGAGTCGCAATACCAACCATCATATCCTGCCTGAGAGACGGATTTGCATGCACACCATGAGTGTGTATGCTCGATGGAGCCATACGAGGGAAAGTTTAGGAATAATTTTAGTTGTTTTAGGGTTTTATTATTTTATAAAAATTAAGGGAAATGTATAAAATTAGAAGATGGTTTATAAGCGCACTGGAAAATAGATAGTGATTTGCATTCCTTATTTTTTTCTTTGGGCGTTGGCTACAAATTCTCATTAGTTGCCCATCCCATCGGCCTCTGTTTGTAAAGACTATTATTATTATTATTATTATTATTATTATTATTATTATTATTATTATTATTATTACTCAGAAGATGAACCCCATTCATACGGAACAAGCCCACCAAAGGGGCCAAATACTTGAAATTCAACCTTCCAAAGAATAGTATGGTGTTCATTTGAAAGAAATTACAGAAGGTAATAGGGTACACAGAAAATACAAAAGTAATTCAGTAGAGATTACAGAAGAAAATATGAAATACGGAAAATACAGCATAATTCCTTACAAACTAAAATGAAAAAGGTGCACGCCCCCGACTGATTCACTGCCATCTTGTCAACAAGGTTTATGGGACCACTTGTGAAAACGCATTTCGTGGAGAATAACTTAGATGAGATACCTCTGGACCGCACATTTAGGAGCCTAATTTCTCGAAGAAATATATTTTCATTTTTTCCAAGGGGCGGAAGGTGGATTTCAAGAAGGGATTTTTTACAGAATATTTAGGGATTTTTTTTTTATTTTCGCGTGAGACAAGTATTCAGAGAATATTTTTTTATTTTATTTTTTTACAGTAGGTAATTGAAAGTACATATGTACGACAGAGAAGGAATTATCGAGCCTGAGTTTTTCGTGATGATAAAGAATGTGATGTTTTATAGATTCGTTTTTTTATATAATTTAATTAAACATTTAGAAGGTCAGTTTCCATTCTTACGGCCAAGATTATGGAGAAGTGGTGTCGAAGGAAAGAATATAGAATGTTCGTTTTATATATTCTTTTTATTTTATTTTTTGAAAAACTGGGAAATGGATTTTTTTGTCAGAACGTTTTGGTGTTTTGACAAAATTTAACAAATGTGAATTTTTCCATCTTGGACAGACAAATGCAGGACAAAACGAGAACGACTACACTCTGGAATGTTATTTATGACTTCGCTGGCTTTATGTCAGCACGGGCTCTTGCTTATAAATATTCTGGAAGGAGCGGACGGGTTTAAGAGAGGAGGCTCCTTTTACAACCGCGTTACTTTGGCCCTAATGTATTTTGGTGGGATGTTACTTATAGCCAGTGCGTGCCCGCATGCGCGTCTGTGTTTTCGTATTTTTGTAGTATGTGTTATCTAACTTATCTACGTGCGTGCTTCCTGTTTCCCGGTTGGGGTCTCTCTCTCTCTCTCTCTCTCTCTCTGTATAAAGATATCAACTGCAAACAGCTCTCTCTCTCTCTCTCTCTCTCTCTCTCTCTCTCTCTCTCTCTCTCTCTCTCTCTCTCTCTTTATATAAAGATAACTGCAAACAGCTTGCCCATCTCTCTCTCTCTCTCTCTCTCTCTCTCTCTCTCTCTCTCTCTCTCTCTCTCTCTCTCTCTCTCTCTCTCTCTCTCTCCGTATACAGATATCAGATGCAAACAGCTTCTGTCATTCTCTCTCTCTCTCTCTCTCTCTCTCTCTCTCTCTCTCTCTCTCTCTCTCTCTCTCTCTCATTGTTTAAAGATATGCAAACAGGCTGCCTGTAAAATGAGAATTTAAGCAAACATACAAAATTGCCATACAATACCTTATATATATTTGTCTGTATACGTCTGTCTGTATAGATACAAAATATATTTGCATGTGTTTATACGTACGTAATCTCTCAGCGTTCGTATGAATTCGGTTGCAAAAATACCGAAACCCACTTCATAATTCTCTAAATAAACGTCGCGTCTCCTCACTTTCGGTGTTTAATCAAATCCGTTGCCGCTATTTTTGTGGTGGGGTCGCAGGACACTCATCTGGTCATGGCAGAATTATGGCTGTCTCATTCTCCCGTACGCTGCGATTCGTTTGACCCGTCTCTTGGGACATTTGAATTTGTTTATTGTTTATTTAATTTGTTTATTTTTTAATTCGTTTCGGGCACGTTTCTCGTCGCTGGGATTTAAATGTGTCAGTGATTTCAGGCTTTTGGTTAAATTGCTCGTTTTTATATGACGTGATTCATTTTTATCATATTTATATATGCGGTATATATATATATATGAAATTTTTTATCACACCGTGATTTATATACAATCATGAAGCTACAAATGTCGCTTAATATCAAATTCACGCCCTTCGGGAATATCCTCGATGGGAATTTATAAGCGATATATTATAAAGATATATATGTGTGTGTGTGTTTGTATGTAGGCTATGTATAATGTATATATTATATTATATATATATATATATATAGAGAGAGAGAGAGAGAGAGAGAAGGGGGAAGGGAGGTTTGAGTTTTGTCATTAGGGTGGGATGGACTTGTAGGCAAATCTCTGTAGGCGTCGTAATTCATCTATTTTAGTTTTGATTTTTATAAAATGTGAGATGCATCCTCCCCATGGCTATTTGGCGGAAGTGAGAATTCGTAGCTGTGCATCTTACTTATGTCGCTATCTTCTGTTCCCTCGTTAATTTCAAACGGTAGACAAATTTCTAGATTACGTTTTCAAAATTGCTTTCTGTATTGAATTATCCCGTCACAATTAGATAGTTTACTTTCTATCGGTTTGATGATTTTTAACTATAAACTTAATATATTAAGTATTAAGGTCCGGTTTTCCATTCACCCCGAATACTTCGAAGAAGCGTACGAGTTTATTCCAGCAAAGACGGACATAGATTTTTCCAATTCACGCATTTTAGTAGCCCCCAAAATAACCCCACCATCGTAGAAATGTTTTTCTCTACTTTTTCGGCAGCGAATTTCCCCCCATTCGCTGGAGCCTTGAAGTAATCATCCCTGCTTAATGCGCCATCAAAGGAATATTAAAGTTGGTTTTGCTACCCAAGACTCGGGGTTAATTTTCTTGTGCGTGAAGGCACATGCCTCCATTAAGGGAAGATTATGACCAACTCATACAAGCCATTAATGATTACTAGCATTGCCGATTACCTACCGTAAGTCGCTGTGGGGTATTGGACCAATGGACTTCCAGGAAGTTGGGCGATAAAGTTGGTGAGCTATGCGACTGTTGCGCCGCCAAGGCCATGCACTCAGTCGCCGATCGATGGAGTACGGCGACTCGATTAGGTTAGATCCGTTCATTTGCGAGTGCTTGCGTGAATCTGAGGTCTTTCCTTACCTGTAGGTGAGCGAGTGCCTCTGTGAGCCCAAGGTCTTTCGTGTGTGTAGCTGTGGGAGGACCTCTTTGATTCCAGGGTCTTTCTTTTGTGTAGCTGTTGGGGACCTTTGTGCTTCTAAGGTCTTTCTTTTCATGTAGCTGTGGGAGCACCTCTGTGCTTCTAAGGTCTTTCTTTCATGTAGCTGTGGGAGCACCTCTGTGCTTCTAAGGTCTTTCATGTAGCTGTGGGAGCACCTCTGTGCATCTAAGGTCTTTTATGTAGCTGTGGGAGCACCTCTGTGCTTCCAAGTCTTTCATGTAGCTGTGGGAGCACCTCTGTGCTTCTAAGTCTTTCATGTAGCTGTGGGAGCACCTCTGTGCTTCTAAGTCTTTCATGTAGCTGTGGGAGCACCTCTGTGCTTCTAAGGTCTTTTATGTAGCTGTGGGAGCACCTCTGTGCTTCTAAGGTTTATGTAGCTGTGGGAGCACCTCTGTGCTTCCAAGGTCTTTCTTTTTTGTAGCTTTGGGAGCACCTCTGTGCTTCCAAGGTCTTTCTTTTATGTAGCTGTGGGAGCACCTCTGTGATCCCAAGGTCTTTCTTGTATGTAGCTGTGGGAGTACCTCTGTGATCCCAAGGTCTTTCCTGTATGCAGTTGCAAGTCCCTCCGTGACCAAAGTCTTTCGTTTATGCAGTTACAAGGTCTTTTCCTGATAGCTTACTGATCCGAGATACAAGCAATGCCGGTGAGTCACTGTGACTGGACGATTGCTTTTTGTTTGTTTCGTAATTCTGTTAGCAGGTATTTTTTTTCTTATCATCAGCAGTCGTGAGTGTTTTGTAATGAAGGAATTTTTTAGTGTGTTTTTCGCTATGGGTTCGAGAAGAATGTTGAAAAACAATTACAACAATTGTTCAGTGTTGACCTCTTTAATCTTCTCGAATTCAAAAAGTTAGGGTGCATGCATAACATCGAGCAGTTATTCACCTTGGTTTAAAGACATAACGACATGTAATTTTATAGAACATTCTTGTTCAATCACATAACAGGGTAGAATTTCAGAGAACACATTGAAGAACAGTCATTCACATTTTTTTTATTTACAGAATACCAAAAAAAGAATGCATATCATAGAATAGTTACTCGCTTTTTACTTCCTAGATTTCTAGATAAAGTAGACCCAGTCGAGACAAGGTGAAGACGACGACGTGGGAACTGGGATGTAGGATTTTTAAGGATTAATACATTTATGAATATTATTACAGTGTGGGGGAACCAGTCCGCCCCTTAGAGGACCTTAGAGTTAGCATACCTAGACCATGGTCTGGGGATAAGCCAGCACGTCTAGGGTAGCAGTCCCGGGTAGGACCTGAACCCCAGGGGAACGCATGCCAACCCCATACCCTCTCTCCCCTGCGCTAACAGTAATCCTACGTGAGCAGCGTGGGCGAAGGAAGTGTGTGTGGAGGACATTCAGCCACTCCTACTGACGGAGACCTTGCACACGTGTTTTCGGAGATTTCGCGCGCCAAGTTTCAAAGTTCCCAGGACATCTTTCACACGCTTTCGGTTTTCTTTCGGTCGTTCTCGTCACTCGGTGAAAACGTTAAACGAATTATGTCGTTGTTGTTGGTTGACTGAAAAAGGAGTTGTATTTGTTTTTCATGCTATTTTCGTGAGGCAGTTGCTGCTTCGGTGTTTGACAAGTGCGTGTGTATAGGGAGTGAGTGAGGGGTTGAGTGTGTGAGTCACTCTTGAACATCACGGCACCACCAGTCTCTCTCTCTCTCTCTCTCTCTCTCTCTCTCTCTCTCTCTCTCTCTCTCTATTCTTCCTGCAACTGCCCACACCTCCACCACCAACACCAACACCAACACCCGCTCGTCCTCCCCCAGCAATGTCGTCAGCATCAACAACAGCCCGAACCAACACTCGTAAGAGAGCTGTGCGTCATTCAGGTAGTTCGACTTGTGAGCAGGAGAAGGAGGACGCGTCCCTCTGATATTTAACGTGTTCCTGCCAGCCCCCCTCCCCCCCCCCCCACTACTCCCTATTTGCATCCCCCCCCCTCCTGCCCTTCCCCACCCCCTCCTGCATCATCCAGCTCATAGAGTTTCTAGTTTTATCGAGCTTAGAGGATTGTGTATTGATCCCTTTGATGTGATGCGGAAGACTGTTCACCAAGTGTCTGAAGTCAGCCAGTTCTGAGTCGTTATGCTCGAAGGATGGGACTTTGTGACTCAGTGCATGTCCGTAGGATTTAAGTGACGTGTCCTGTGAGTTGCCGACAGCGTGTGGTCGCCTCGGTCTGACGGCCTCGCTCGAAACTGACTTGTCAGAGGCGCGAAAGCGCTGGAAAATGTGGTGAAGAAAGTTAACCAGTGGTATTCAGAGAACCTCAGAAGGCTTCAGCTATGTCGAGGAAGCGAGATTCATCGAAAAGTTCGTCGCCGTCCCCTTCGGAGGACAAGCCGCCGAAATCGACGCGTACGAGCCCTAGGAGGGCCTCCTCCACAACGCCCTCACGCCCACGAAGCCTAAGGGCAAGAAGGTGGCGTCGTCTCCCGAAGGCGCACAGACTCCCAAATCGCCCTCCGAAGGTGCGGCTGATTCCAAAGCCAAGAGAGAAACCTCCGCCAAGCGCGAGAGGCCGAAGGCGTCTCCTTCGGCCTCGTCCCCGCCGGGGCCCAAGACGAAGGCTAGTCGAACTGCCAAGCAGGATTCCCCGGGGGCGCCTGCTGCGACCCCCAAGGGGAAACCTAGCTCGACTGGTGCTAGATCCGAAAGCAGACCTAGAACTAAAACCAAACCACCCGTGCCTAGGCAAAGGTAATTGAGAATTTTGTCAGCGGGTTTTGTCGGAACTAACCAAGGCGATAACGACTAAGCCGTAAAGAATATGAAGAAGAGTGTGGGGTTTTTATTGCAGGGAGAGAGGTGAGGTCTCATTCTGTTATCTTCGAAGTCTTAGTTAAGTTATTGTGGTCTTTTATGATGGGTTCAAATGATTATCTCTGCGGTTTTAGGCGACGTGAGTCTCTCCAAATAGTTGAATGAAGTGTAATTCATTCATTTTTACTGACTAATTTTCATGTTACAAGATGACTTTCACATTTATATGTATAATAATCTTTTAAAAAAACTGAACACACAAAACTGGGCGACCGAGGAGCACCGGATGTGTAAGAAATTATCCGAACAAAAGGGAAATTGCCTCCGTTTGAGATTCCTAGAATATCTGGCTTTTTGTTTCTTGTCCTCCATTGGCGGGTGACGTCATGCTTTCTCTCTTCTCTTGTCCTCCACTTGTTTAGACAGACACAAAACCCTAGGTGACGCCTTCCTATTTTCTCAGCATTAATTTCTCTCTCTCTCTCTCTCTCCTCTCTCTCTCTCTCTCTCTGATAGCCTTCCTATTTTCTCCAGCATTAATTTCTCTCTCTCTCTCTCTCTCTCTCTCTCTCTCTCTCTCTCTGATAGCCTTCCTTCCATTTTCTTCTGTATTCTCTTTATATTGCGATTAATTTTGACTTGTTTAGACAGACACAAAACCTAGCTTTTATTTATGTAAGAGACGAAGGAATTTCTCTCTCTCTCTCTCTCTCTCTCTCTCTCTCTCTCTCTCTCTCTCTCTCTCTCTCTCTCTCTCTCTCTCTCTAGCCTTCCTTCTTCCTGTTTCTACGATTAATTTTGACTTGTTTAGACAGACACAAAAACCTCCGTTCCATAGATTTTCTCCAGCATTAATTTCTCTCTCTCTCTCTCTCTCTCTCTCTCTCTCTCTCTCTCTCTCTCTCTCTCTGATAGCCTTCCTATTTTCTCCAGCCGATAGCCTTCTATTTTTTTTGCATTCATTTCTCTCTCTCTCTCTCTCTCTCTCTCTCTCTCTCTCTCTCTCTCTCTCTCTCTCTCTCTCTCTCTCCCCTTTCTTGGACTCCGTTCCATGAAGTCAGGGCGGAGTTCCAGCCGATTCTTTGGAAGTGGTCTCGTGTGCGTCTATGCGTCCGTGTGCGCGCGGGCGCGTGTGCGCCTGTGTCTGTGTGTCTGTAATGGTGCCAGGCCCACCAGTGCCACTCTGGTGTGTTTATGCGAAAGGGCAACGCGACCGAAGGGCCACGGCTGCCTGCGGCGGTAGCGTGCCGGCTCCGGGCGGGAACACCGACGAAGGTCCGCGTTATTACTTGTGACATTTGACGAGGCCCTCCGATGGTGGGGCTTTGTTTGGTTTATTTGATGTTTCTTTAAAGACTTATTAGTGATCGGTTGCTCCGTGCGTTGTTGTTTTTGGTGTTGTGTTGTTTTGTCGGTGGTGTTTTTTCTTTGTTGTTTTTTCTCTTGATCTTTAAATGTCGGAAAAAATTTTGGGTTTTTTTTTTTTTTTGCTCTTGATATTTAGATAAAGAATTTTGGGGGTTTTGTTTTTGCTCTGATATTTAGATATAAAGGTTTATTTTTTTTGCTCTGATATTTAAATATAAAGATTTTTGCGTTTTTGTTTTTGCTCTGATATTTAAATATAAAGAATTTTTAGTTTTTTTTTTTGCTGATATTTAAATATAATTTAATTTTTCTCTGATGTTTAAATATCAACAAAAAATTTTTTGCGCTTTTGCGTGTTTTCTCTCTCTCTCTCTCTCTCTCTCTCTCTCTCTCTCTCTCTCTCTCTCTCTCTCTCTCTCTCTCTGTTATTAGGTACCCAAAAAATTTGTTTCAGTTAATCTTCGTGTATGTTGTAGAAAAAATTACTGTTCGGTGCTCTTATTTTTTTTGTGTTGCGTATGTCAAGGTTGATATACATATATATATGTATATATACATAGTATATACAGTATATATGTATATACATATATATAATATTCATGTACTTAGCTGCAGATATCATAAGCTGTAGCTACGATTCTATTTCCAGATCATGAGAATATTTTTTTCATTAACTTGCATTTGCATTATCGATGATTCATGAGAACAGATAAGCTCGTTTGACTTAGATCCTGCCCCTCCTCAATTCGTGAAGCTTGCCCCAAAGGTGAGTCGCCTGCCCTTATTAGAATTTCTAAGCAGGAGTTGAGAGTGACTGTATTTGCGGGAGTGTATAAGCAAGGTTATTATTATTATTACTGTTATTATTATTATTACTGTTGTTTTTTATTATTATTATTGTTATTGTTGTTATTATTATTATTATTATTATTATTATTATTGTATATTATTATTATTATTATTATTATTATTATTATTTTGTTGTTGTTTTTGTATAAGGAAGCTTATTATTGTTATTATTATTATTATTATTATTATTATTATTATTATTATTATTATTGTAGTTGTTCTTACATGTTTATTAATCTTCTTATTATTATTATTATTATTATTGTAGTTGTTGTTATAGTAGTAGCAAGCTTATTATTATTATTATTATTATTATTATTATTATTATTATTATTATTGTTGTTGTATAAGCAAGCGTATTATTGTTATTATCAATATTATTATTATTGTAGTTGTTATTGTATAAGCAAGCTTATTATTATTATTATTATTATTATTATTATTATTATTATTATTATTATTACTCTACCGTGCATACTGTATACAGAGCCTAATTATATGACGCACGTGTATCTAAATTTACTTTCTTTAAAACTCATACCCCAAAAATTGTCGTGTCCCACCAAGCCTTTTTAGGAAACACAACTCAGACCTATTGCCCAAATAAGCCTGGAAACCGTTTGCCCAAATAAGCCTTGCCACCAATGCTTTTTCCTGAAGTCGGGTCACGGGACCGTGTTGATGACGTCATCGGGGTTTTGACTCGCCGCCATTGGGCTGTTACGTGACGACTGGAATTGCAGTGACGTCATAGTGACGTCACTGTTCGTTCTGTAAATGGGAAAGATCATTTTTATATATTATTTTTAATGTTTGATGGACTTTGGGGCGTTGTGGTTATTTTTGGGGTGTTGAATTTTTATGTCATCTGTATTATTAATGTCAGGTTGACAAAAACAAGTTTGTTTAGTATTATGAACTTTATTAAGTATTAGAACTTTATTATTGTTTAGGAAATAGTTCATAAACCGCCTAGACTGGACTGTGTTGAGGGACACACACACTATATCTATATATATATATATATATATATATATATATATATATATATGTGTGTGTATGCAGTTACAGTATGTACTATATATATATATATGATAGAAATAATCAACACACAGTCACGTGTGGAACAAATACATTTCTGACTCACATCAGTATCAATTGAAAGACCTGGGTTCGATCCTGATGTGAGTCAGAAATTTATATATATATATATATATATATATATATATATATATATATAGAGAGATAGAGAGAGAGAGAGAGAGAGAGAGAGAGAGAGAGAGAGAGAGAGAGGACTAGCAGCAGCAATTCTAACCGTGTACCGCCGTAAGTGCAAAGACTTATGAGCAGCAGCTAATATAATCCCTTAAATAGCCTTAGCTAAACTTTCTGAAATGTCACCTTCAACGAGTAACTTGCGTCTCTTGATTTTGAAATGCTGAGAACTAGAGTCTTGATTTATTGCTGTTAAAAGCTATGTTTTTTAAATCAATATCAGGGAGTAGAACCAGCGGGAAAAGCTCAGTGTACGTAGTCAGCTGGCGACACAGTTTCACAGGTTACATAGAGCAGACGTCTGTGTTTGTATTGACGTTTCGTTATTGGCCGTGACGTAGTCTAATTCCTTGGGCTGTACCTCCTTTCATATTCTCCTCCCATCTTGCTCTTCCTGCAAAAGGTTTTCCTCCTATTGCACCTTTCAGACCTTTCTACTGCCAATATCCGTTTCAGCGCTGAATGACCCTGTCGTAGGTTCCAGCGCTTGGCCTCTGGCCCAAATTCTGTATTCTTCTAACGTAATCTAATTGTACTCACGTAACCACCTTGTGATATCAATGCCAGAGCGAACGTGATGTGTTTGTCGCGAAGTAAAAAAAAAAAAACTCTTGCCATTGTTGCCGGTAAAGAGAATAAAAAAAATGTTTGGTCTTCGTGACATCCTTAAGTCCCGAAATCCGCTCTTGAAAGTGGAAAGTGGAGGTCATGTGTTTTCACCTGTGGTTGTGCATGTGTGTGTTGTGTGTGTGTGTGACCTGCAAGTACCTGCCTTAGCCCCCCTCCTCCCCATAGAGGGAGGGGCAGGAATATAGTGTAGCTTTTCGTAGCACGTTCTCCGCTCTGTGAGGCGAAAAGGTTTCGGAAGGTTGCTGTTGATGGCGGGAAGGTTTGGGTAAATGCGTCCCATATCCTGGGTGTTCAGCTCTGTTTTGAAATTTCATTCAGTGACTCCTTTTAGATTATCTTGGAACTACATTTTATATGTATTGTTCATTGTTCATAAGGTGGGGGCTTTGTGGGGAACATTTGTAGAGATTAATTAATTTTATGATTTTATGGAGGGTACATTCGATGTCTGTGTGTACATAATAATATATATATGTATGTGTACATACAATTACTGTTTTGTTTTCCAGTACACTCGCTGTAATGAGCTATTAAAAACAACACAAATTGAGAAACGCAATGGAAAAAAACAAATAAGTACCTATAAGCGCGAAGAACGTACCCACTCAGATGCGTGACATCGTCCCCATTAAGTAGAAGTAGTTGATGCGTCACTGCCAACTTAACCTGTTCATTGCATCTTTGGTTATTATCTTAATTTACGGTCGTTAGTCTTAATTAACGTCAGGGATGCTGGGTTACCATCTGGACCCAACCTGCTGCCGTTAGAGAGTAAACATTTGTCTCCAGTGTGAAAGAAATTGCGTCGGAACCGCGCGAATTGGTGCCTCTGTCAACAGTTCTTCTTCTTCTTCTTCTCGCGGGCACGAACGGTCGAGATGGCTTATTGGACGAGCGTGCGCTCGTATCTCTCTCGGACCTCCTCGAAGTAAGAACACACAGTGCATGTGCAATGCTTATAAGGTTCTTTGCAGCGTCCCTTCCATGGCCCCTATAGCTGCTGTTGTTACTGTACGACCCCTTTCATTCTTTTGACTGTAGCTCTGTTCAATTCTCTTTCTTCCATCTTGCTATCCACCCTCTTCTAAAAGTTGTTTCATAGTGCAACTGCGAGGTTTTCCTCCTGCTACACCTTTCAAACCCTCTTTCAAACCTTTCTTTACTCTGTTTCCCTTTCAGCGCTGAATGGCCTCATCGTCATAGGTCCCAGCGCTCGGCCTTTGTCCTGAATTCTGTATTCCATTCTCATCCTTTCGTGTTAGGTCTCTTCCAAATGAGCTGTCTGGCTTCTTTAACTTTAACGTTCTTCTCCTAAAATCAACCTTTCCCTTTACAGGAAATCCTTATGGCTGGACCAGTGAAAGCTCAAAGTTAAATAACATTCACGGTGGAACGTTCCGTCGGAGCGTAAATTTGGCCCGCGTCGTTTACATGCACTTACGTGTCCCGTTTGAGAGTAGTCGCTATCCTCTTCCGGAACGTCTCGTAATGGACTCTCTTTATTGACCCTGGAGATTGAAATTCTCCCCCCTGGAGAAAGTGAAAGCAGGAGGAGGCAGGAGTCAAGAGCAAAGACAAGCTCATGAATTAAGGAAGAGGGGAGAGAGAGAGAGAGAGAGTCGCTCTTTGGAGTGGCTGTGAGAGAAGGAATTCTTGCTAGACCCAACGAGCCTGCGTACATATACCACCGAGGGAGTCTTTAGATGATGATGTCCTTGAGGCTTTGATGGTAAGTAGGCGTAGGGACCAGACTCCCCTACCTCCCCCCCCTCCTCCTCCTCCTCCTATTATGTGTCCCCTTCCTCTTCTCCTCGAGAGAAATCATATTTATTACCTCCCACGCAACTTGAAGCGCAAAAAGCTATTGTGCCGAGCAGCACAAAACACTAAAGTAATCTATGAGTGGTCACGCGGAATAAATATGAAGAAGCGAGTGAATTATTATTGATTGAGTGCCTTTCGTAGCGTAGCAGGTGCCGTCTTGTGATATGAAATGTGGTGGAGCAGGAATGCTCTCAGCGTGTCTCTGGCGGTATAGTTCCTGGGCCACGCCGTGACGTCATCGCTTATCGTTGTGCGTGGCACAAAACAGCATCATCAGCTGCTATTGTGTCTTCGGATGCCTGGCTGAATGAGATGATTGCTTGTTTTTGTGTGCGTGTTGCGTGTTTGCGCGTGCGTATACGTGTGTTTTTGCTGGTTTGATACTCTGCTTTGTGCGTGAATATGCGCAGATTCTGATGCCGCGTTTAAGAACCGAGAGTTTCGAAATATGCGGTAAAGGGGTTGGTGAATGTGTAAAAGCTGAATGTGTACACTTTTGGGTGTAAATACTGTGTAAATACACATATACCAGTGCAGTTTTGGAAGGAAGTGCTGAAATTAAAAAGGTCAGTATTCAAGGAAGAGACTTTTCTGAATTTATTAGTCTAAAATTCTAGAATACCAGCGTATGAATATAAATACATATATAGGTCTATACCACTATTTTTCATTAACTTACAAGTTTAAATACAGAAATATACAGGTATTTTTTATACATGTATTTCTTATTAACTTACAAGTTTATTTAACAAGGAAAGACCAACATTGAAGACCATCTGGGGAATCCAGATTGTGGCATAAGAGATAATTTCGACAATTGGAATGCCACTAAAACTGTGATTTTGTAGGTTGGGATGGCAGGGGCTGGGCGGGGGCCTGTGTGCAGTGGAGGGAACTCTACCCAAAGGGCAAGGTCAACCATTCATGTATGAGTGAAATATATATATATATATATAATATATATATATATATATATATATATATATATATATATATATATATATAATTTAAAAATAAGTGCCCTCAAAATTCTCACTTGACGAACAGAACTTTTGATCCAAATTCTCTCTCTCTCTCTCTCTCTCTCTCTCTCTCTCTCTCTCTCTCTCTCTCTCTCTCTCACATACCTCTGAAGTGTCGTCCGTTTTCTATGTGAAGCGCGAGTTGTCTTAAAGAAAATGGGTCATAGAAAATGTGGACATATCCTGCTTTACGTAATAGGTGCAGTGTGATGATATAATCCAGAGGTTTTGGAATGAATTTAACTTGGCAGATTAATATTTTTAACATTGCAACCGATTATAGGATTTTTAATAGTCCCGAGTTTGTGTGTGTGCGCGCGCGTGTGCGTAGTTTCGTGATCCACTCTTGAATAAACTAGATTAGGCTGATAAGAGAAAGATAGGGTTGAGCACATTTTATAGCCATGTGAATTCGATGCTTTTTAAAATAATTTAGGTTGTCATCATGTCAGTGCAGTATTTCCAATATAGCAAGAACGGAAGTTTAACCTGAAGTCTCTCTCTCTCTCTCTCTCTCTCTCTCTCTCTCTCTCTCTCTCTCTCTCTCTCTCTCTCTATGTTTATTTTTAGGTGAAGGTCATTGATACTATATAAATTAGGGCTTAAACTAATAGTAGAACATTTATAATTATAGACACATCATAGGCTTGAATAACTGCTAGTAAAATAACTGAAATGGATATATTTTAATACGATGTTTTGATTCCATGCCTTTCAAACAGTCTATTAGTTGTTTATCAATCCCGCATTCAAAGACAGAACGGGTTTTATTTGAATATTTAAAAAGGTAATTTTAACCTTCAGACCATAAACATGAAATAAAGATCGGCTTAATCCTGCACACGAAGAATAAAAAAGGTAATATTCAGCCGATGTTTTATAGACTTTCCTCTGCACGCGAAGAAAAGAAGATAATATTCAGCAGATGTTTCAGAGCCGATAGGAGAAAGGGCGGAAGGCCAGGAGAGCCGATTGCAAGGCGTGACACCTGCCTTGCAGCTGCAGCTGTTGGGTGACTGGCCATTCTGAGAAACCTCTGTCCGGTCCATTTGTCCCGCTTTTCATTTCGATTTTATTGTCACTGTTATTGTTCAGAAGACGAACCCTGTTTATATGGAACAAGCCCACCACAGGGTGTCCACTGGCTTGAAGTTCAAGTTTCCAGAGGATATTGAGGTGTTCGTTAGAAAGATATTCTTGTGCTCTATTCAAATATTGTTTAGTTTTTATTTCATTGGAATGACCTGAAAATGTGTCCATAATGGAGGTCAGAACTGTTGAAGCTGTCAAGGAACACTAGATCTGGAATCCTATGATTCTGATCATTAAAATACAAGGATTGGACATCAATACATCAAAGCCAGCTTCATTGGGGAATAATGATTATCATGCAATGATGTTGAACTTTTGACCTCCGCCGCCTCTCTCTCTCTCTCTCTCTCTCTCTCTCTCTCTCTCTCTCTCTCTCTCTCTCCTTTGGAACAGATGCTTCTTTGGACGTTCGATTTTCGATTCTCAATCCTCTTTCCATGGTCGATCTACATATTCTCTCTCTCTCTCTCTCTCTCTCTCTCTCTCTCTCTCTCCAGAAGATTGAGGGAATAGAGGGTTGTCGGAATATGGAACAGATGCTTCTTTGGACGTTCGATTTTCGATTCTCAATCCTCTTTCCATGGTCGATCTACATATTCTCTCTCTCTCTCTCTCTCTCTCTCTCTCTCTCTCTCTCTCTCTCTCTCTCTCTCTCTCTCTCTCTCTCATACACTTTTGCTTGGTGTCTTGTGATCTTAATTATTACAGGAAAACGTCCATTCATGAGTTCTTTAAGGTATCAGTTACTCTACTTGAATTTAATTTTGTCATATTTTTTAAACATGTTTGGTCGATCTTCTGCTCTCGAATTACTTGTGACATAGGCCTATCAGACTCAAAAGTCCTGTAATGTTAAGTAGAATCTCTCTCGCGTTGACATTTACTAACTTTTGGTGAAGAGCATTATTTACTATCTGCTATGCATACGTAAGTTACTAAACCGTATTTAAGTTCTCCATTGAATCCGATAAGAACCAGTACGTGCATAGGCCTAAGAATGCTAACCTTACTTGGTGGATTATACGTGCCGTTGCGGAAGTTTCAAATTAGCACGTAAGACTTGGCCTTTGTAAATTTGCCATGCCCAATACACACATCTTTGCTGTTCTGTCTTTGTTCTTTTGCTCTCTGATTACCCACGGTCTAGGTATATGTAATTAGACCGTGGGGTTACCTACGTTTGCCCTTCTCAGCGTTTATACGTTAGTGCATCCCGTTGTAGGGGCGCAGTAGAGTGCTCTGGGCACGTTGTATCCTGTGTTGGATGCCCCCAGATAGGATATTGTGTCTCATGCCTCATTTCCTCTCGATAAAAGCCACTGGTGTCCGTCCTTGACAGCACCACCGCCGCTCGTGCGTCGAAAAGCCACCAACGGGAGTATCGCACATGGGTATGTATTTCTGCCGGTGTGGCGGCGCCCCTGTTTTTGTGGTGGGGGATGGTCGTACGCGTGTCTGTCTGTATGTCTGTCTCGTGTTGGGGGAGGGGTGGGCGTGCATAAGCAGCACCGGTGAAAAGAAGCACGTGGCGCAAATGACGGGCTTGTTTTTTCGAGGAGGGGGGACGTCCTTAATGGCATTGTTGTTGTGCGTGGGTTTTCGATGCCCAAAAACCACCCTTCTCTCTCTCTCTCTTTTTAAGTCTGCCTGCTTGACTGGCTGGTGGCAGCAGCAGCCACCGCCCCCCTTCTGAAGACAGACCCGCCCAGTTACCGCAGGAGAAACCGACGCGCCCCGAACGGTCCTGTTGAAGCGAATTGGGCAGTAGTACTACACCCATTCGCCCGCTTGCGCCTACCCCGACGGCGACCGTCGGGATAATCTAGATACATTTGCACAAAAAGAATTCGTTCGTTCATTTCCAGTGAAGTTCGTGTTTTGAAGTGGTTATTTATAATGGCGACATTATCAGTTGTGTACTGTTCAGCCTGCTGATATAATGAATTCCTCGATTTCATATAAATAAGTTTCATTTTGGCGATTTAACATCCAAGAAATTAACCTTGGACTCTTGAAGCATTATATTCGAAAACATACGACGCAACATTTGAATGTCAAATTATCAATATTACCGCCGTCTTTATTACTGGAAGTCGAGTCACCAGCATCCATGTTTGGGCAAGAGACCTGTAAAATCATTTGCCTTCGTATCCCCAAGCTGCCGACCTTCAGTCTTTCCTTTAAAGACTCTCACCACACAGGGAACCACCACCAGTATATAACAGACCCTGTCTAAACAGACTCGACACGAAGCCCTACGAGTAGTGTACGAGTCGACTCAACAGATTTCAAACGCGGCATTAAAACTCTCTTATCATTGGCTGTAAGCGATGAGATTTGACTGCTCTATACGAGAGTCCATGTCCGAAGTGAATTGGGTCCTTTTTAAGCAGATTGGTGGCGAGAACCCTCCTGTAACGACGGTCTAACGCCGGCGTGTCAGAACTGAGCGAGTTTTGAATCTAAGATACTTTCTTGCTGGCCTTGTACTGCTTTCTTCACGTTGCATTGACGATAATACCACTCCGTGTGTTTTGCTTTCGCCCGTCTGAAGAGGACGACGAGATAATGTATCAGTTCCTGTTCGAAACCTTGTAAAAATCATCCGATTGTGTGATGATAATAATCCTCACGACAGCGTACTGCGTCGTCGGGGGTGGAACACAGTGATCGTTGTGGTTTTCGAGAGAGGATGGTTACCTTCCTTCGTGCTCTCTCTTTCCCTCTCCCTCGCTCTCGACTAATTTTCTCTAGTCATGGTCCTTCTGCGTACTCAATTTGTGGTTTACTTGTGAGAGTTAGGCCTAGCACTAAGCACATTCTAAAACTCCGCGCAGTCAGTCACGAAGTTCATTGAGACCGCGATCGCCATTGCTAGTGCTTGGTTGTGTTAGTGTCATGAAGTGCGTGTAATCAGGGAATGTGAAGTTGAAATGTTAGTTCTCAAAAAATAGAACGTGCATAATATTCATCAAAGTCATTTAAGAAAACCCAAATTCGGGAAGGACTTGAAATTCACACGACGAAACAAAGGCCTAAGTAACCAGTCTGCAAGATGCCGGCTAAGATCGAGTTGTTTGTATAGCTCATTGAAATCACCAGAAAGAAAACTTTCGTAAATGGCAATGTTGCGAAGCAGCGCACAGTGGATCATAGTAATCTTGATCGGTTTGGATCTGGAATCTGGGCAGGACAGGATGTACCTGTTTCTCGCCCGTCTCGTAACTGCCCTGACAGTAGCAGCTGTCTGTTTCCTCTTGGCGTCGTTTATCATTAGACGCAACAGAAATAATCGAAAGGAATCCCCGAACGTAGGCCTGGATGAATCTTTAGGCGGCGACCGTTGCCCGAGTGACGATTCGACAACTGACGGCGGTTCTGAAGCCGATAAATCATCTGATAAGTCGTCTGACGACCATTTTTATTGTTCACGCGACGATCCGATTGCTGACGGTGAATCTGAGCTTGATAAATCGGCTGACTGTGACGTCGGTAAATCTGCTGACAACAGCCCTTCTTCACCAGAGGATCTGGTAGCTGACGGCGATTCGCAAACTGAAAGGTGGTTGTGGTTTCATTTTCAATTGTTTCAAGTTATTTTTAAAGGCTACGATGTACATTCACGCCTGTATCATTATATTTATATATCAATAAGTATTAAGAAATCGAGAAGTCAAGGGCATTGTGGCAGTTAAGATGATAACTATTCCCGGAGAAAGGAGGGAATGGTGGAACAGACACTGTGATTGTGTAGGTCTTTTGCACGGTCATCCTTCCTCATTAAACATCTGTAAACATTCTGTTGCACACTGTATGTAACTGTATACAGGGGCCACCTCAGTACAGGAGGCTGTTCGTGTAAATCTGTTTACCCAATATTTTTAACGGTGCTGTAAAAATGCGAGTTTCATTTGTCACCCTGTGAGTTTGTGCTCCGGTGCGCATGTTAGGTACCACGTGTCTAGAAGTATACACATATATACATATATATATATATATATATATATATATATATATATATATATATATATATATATATATATATACACACACATATACACACACACACACACACACTTGTGTGTGTAAATTACTAGTTATGTTAAAAACTTTGAATCCTAATTAAACAAGTAGGCTGTGTATTTTCATAAGAAATAATGTTCGAACCTTATTTTCATTTCGATATGTTTTACTTACAAGATATAATGAGTCTACCAAATTGATAAAGAGTCTGGTAAATGGTATCCAATCTTGCCCCCAACATTAATTAGCGAATGACTTTGTCTACAAATTTTTCGTGTTCGATATTTTGTCATAACATTGACAACTCGTGCATTAGGCGCCATCACGCAACCTCTGCACAAAAGCTTCGACTTTGTCCGACTCCATCCTCATACCATGATACCAGTCACTTTAACTTTGGCAACTTGAGGTGTTCATCCACTTGAGGGTTGGCAGAATGAGAGGGAGTTTATATTCGCCTCATAATTCAGTTTGTTTGTTTGTTTTGTACGTATACTTTTTTGTAGGGGTTCTCCGAAAGTGCTTTGGGCTTGCGTTGAGCCACATCCTGTTTTTTATAAGTAGTTTTTATCACTACAGGAAATGGTATTTTTCATTAGTCTAGCGAGAGGGAGAAACTGCGCTATTAAAGAGATGGAGGTGGGGGGCGGCGGATGGGGAGCCGGGTCTGATCTCACTTGAATCTGACGTCATACTCGGAAGTGAGCAAGCTTGCATCGGTGAAATTATTATTATTATTATTATTATTATTAATGATTGGAGGAGGCAAAGTAGGAAAATACTTATAAAGCAACATAGGCCTAAAATGAACAGCAGAAAATGACCACCCGAAGAATACAATGAAGAATATTTAAGTATGGATGATCATGTAAATACCCCGTATTGCCCAGTGCCATTTATAGATGTTCTTCAAGGTAAGAACGTCTTTAAGTCAGACAAGTTTCATGTAAAGCCATTTTAGGTTGCTGAGGGCAAGGCCGACCCTACTTAATGGTGTTGAATAACCCCTAACAGTTTTAACAAGTCGCCGGTCTTGTCAGAAGAGGAAGCGACGAGCACAGGCTCTCTGGGGATGAGTCTGTAATTTTATACACGCAGGACACCTTATAATTCTAAATGATCAGCGGGTCTTAATTTTTTAAAAGTTTTCTGATATTAATACTTTAAGCTCTGACGATTCCTTATAGGTGTGATTTTAATGCTTCAGGGACCGTGGTAATTTTTTTATCGTAAATTTTATTCAGTTCTAATAGTCGTTTGTGTAGTTCTATGAAAAAGAGTTTATCTAAAGTCGTATAATATATTTTACCCATAGTTCCCGCAGAGTGCATTTATTGGAGCCGTCAGTGTTTAAATAAACAGGTTGGTTGAAAATCTTTGATTCCCATTGACCCATGTTACCTTAAAGGTGCGTTTGTAGATTCTGTGTGCCTCTCACCTGCCCATTCTTATCTTCCAGTATTCGTGGAGTATGGCTTCTCTCTCTCTCTCTCTCTCTCTCTCTCTCTCTCTCTCTCTCTCTCTCTCTCTCTATTGCTTATACGTAGAGTTTAGTCTTAGCACTTAATACCAAAACTTTCAAAGAAATTGCTGTGAGATCTTTAAAGCTGAAACGTGGTTTTCACTATGGTGTGAGGAAACAAGAACTCGCGCGCAAACAAACGCACATACAAATTTGGGAAAGATTATATACTTTCAGTAGATTACGCGGAAGAATTAGAAAACACGAGTGCAACCTTAAAAGGATACGCCACAAACGGATAAAAATATATACACCACTCAACGCTTTAATTTTCCATAATGTAGACTTGAGAAATCGTAGTAAGTTCATGTAACATTAGGACCTCTTGAAAAGATACGATTTATTAATTCTCAAAATACTGACAGAACAATTATACAGTACAAGCAAAAATTTCCATCTCGCCAAGCATTGATCCAAAGAGTAGACTGGCCGTTATGCGAGAGAAAAAATAAATCGATCAAAATTATCACAACACATCAAATGCAGATCTGAGTAGCCCTCGGTAGATGGCGCTTATAATCATGCTTTTGTTATTATTAGAAAGGGCTCGGGGAATGTCATTTGTAGAAGTTTTGAGCCAGTTCGATCACCAGGCCTCGGTCTCACACGCTGGATTCTTAAAGGGAACATGGCACAAGACACAGGGGCCCCGGATTTATTTTTTATGGGTAAAACCAGCGCTTGGGTTAGGTCTAGGGAATTTACCTTTTTCTATTTGTATTATTAAATCTCGGGAGAGTTTGTCCCAAAGGAATTGGATATGCTGTGATATAGTTTCTTATTGTACTTTATATATTATTGTAAGAAGAATATTCGTGCCATATTGTGTATATCTTGATTCCTTTGCTTCGAAAGTTATCTTTATAAAGTTTCTCAGAACCTGTAACCGTTAGACCAATCAGCCAAACAGTGGCTTATATAGGCCTAGGTATTCTTTTTTCGCATCTTGTGTGAATACGCTCAAATAATTCTCGATTTTGGAAAATTGGAGGAACTTCGTGGTTCCACGTATGATGTTAGGTCGGCATACTAATTTTAGGTTAAAATATTTTTTACAGTAGTAGTTTCATCCCATTTTTTTTTTTTTTTTCTTTATAAAGATAGAGAATAGTTATTTTTTTGCTGGTTATGTTTCTATTAATATTCACTTGTCTTTGCTAATTTCACACCAGCTTTTTTATGCAGTGTGTTCCTAGGGTGCTCTCTCTCTCTCTCTCTCTCTCTCTCTCTCTCTCTCTCTCTCTCTCTCTCTCTCTCTCTCTCTCTCTCTCTCTCTCTCTCATTTCATGTCAAACACTTCCGTGTTTCATTCCCTTTACAACAGTTTTCTTTTGGTCCCCATATTGACTTTAAAAATAGGCGTTCCTCCAACTTGGGCTCAGAAACTCTCGTTTGTGTGTGTGTGTATGTATGTGTGTGTGTATGTATGTGTGTGTGTGTGTGTAAGGTAATACTCATAGCCGTGAAGGCTAATGAGCCATTAGCGTCTCCACAACCCCGTGAAGGAAGTATCTTTCTCACCTCGGGCTTTTCTCTGTGAAAACTTTAGTCTCGGCAAACTTTTGTTCTCTGGGGCTTTGTGGAGTAATTTTCACTTTTTTTTCTTTATATTTTTTCTACGCTTTCCGTCTTTGTTTTAGTAAGTGTGGTACAGTTTAAGGTTACCAGAAGTCATAACTTGCGTCGACTCTAAAATATTAGGAGGTTTCAAATGATTCCCCACTGCATGGGAATGAAGACATTTTTTTTAATAAACTTTTTTTTTCGTATGGTTTGTTTTAGACGTGAATTTTGCATGTATTATGAGATGCATTTGTTTATTCAGTATATTAATACACACATGGAAGTGTGTATAAATACTGTACACCTGGTTGTGAATATAAGTATAATTATACATACATGTGTGATAATTCACTGCATTGTCACTTTCCATGTAAAAATACCCATTCTCTCTCTCTCTCTCTCTCTCTCTCTCTCTCTCTCTCTCTCTCTCTCTCTCTCTCTCTCTCTCTCTGCAGAACAGCTAACGTCAAGTATGTGGACCTCAATATTTTTATTGCAGGATAATGAACTGGTGTGCAGTTGCTAAATTTGACGATGTAAAATCTTAAATTTCAGAGTTCTTTATTGCATTACCCTAATTACCCCTACAGTATTACTACTATTAATTGTTTTTTTTTTTTAACAACACAGCAGTATTTTAAGCTTGACATAATAAAGATTTAGGTTTAGCGTCAAACCTCTTCAAGATTCAGGATAACATATGTCAAGGTGTAGATGATGGGTTAACTAGTTTTCCTTGTCTGAATAGCAGCCTTTGATGTGTAGGGCAATGCAGTGTTGTAGTGTGGTGTTGTGTTATTAGCTTGTGAATAGTCAGGATGTGTTGTTTTGATGTCCAAATGGTTCTTTGTATAACCAGTGCATTATGCACTAGATATTTTGGGGCTGATCTGTTTTGTATTTTTATTTAGAAGGCAAGTTTTAATGGGAATTGTGTAATGTTATCTTTTTAAGATCTAACATTTATTTTTGTAATGCTTTTACCCTCAGGATTTGCTTCCATTAGGAGCATACGCCTTTGCATTGCTGTTCAACAGTTGACCAAAAAGCTCTCTACTGACAGATTATTAAGCTGTTCTTAACTTGAGTACCGAGACCAAAGGAAATGAGAATTTTTAATATTGTTTTCTTAGATCTTATCATCATTTTATTTTATTTCAGTCAAAGCAAGCTGAGTGGCAATGAGGTGACCCCCACCAAAGACAAATCCGAACTGTCGTCATCGTCGACACCAGACCATCAGAGCAAGGTTAGTTATGGGTACATTGCCTTGCTTTATCTTTTTATGCATCAAATATTGATAGAGATGTCTGAAGCAGACAGACATACTGTACTTTGGGGAGACCAACCAAGTGATTATGCATGAGGGTCAAAATCCTTGGCTAGGTACTGGAGTTATGTAAATATTGTTTGTTTAGGTTAGATTAGGCTGTGAAAGTTAGCATCAGTACTGTATTTTGTTGTAGCCCTTACAATACAGTCGCTACTTTTGCTAATAATTTGATGAAAAAGACTTGCAGTTAGTGCAAACAGTGCTTCCGATATTAGCTGCATTAACAACCAACTTCCTTCACTTTGGTTGTTGTTGAATGGTGCTCTGTAAAAGTTACAAAGTTCCTACATCCAAAGTCGCAGAGTTTGTAAGTTCTTTAGCTTAGGTTACATTCTGCCATCATACGTACACTGTATCCTTGTGCTTATTAGTAAAAGGATTCAAGGAACCAGTATACTTATGTATATCCCTATCTACTTTTAAAATGCATATAATGAATAGAAAATTTTGGGCATAATTATTCATTGTGTGAAAGGTTTCATAAAACATATAAGAAGGGCATTTGTTGTTAGTCTGGTTCAACTGTTTTCTCTTAAACCATTTTGCTAGAGACAGTCCATCTTGGGTGTTGAAGTTAATTTTTGCTACTTTGTTTGATAAAATTATTTATCTTTATTAATCTTTCTAGAGGGCAGTGCCGTCAGTGCACCTTAATTAGTGCACCGTAGTCATTACCAGAGGGTGATTGCAGTACCCTTTTAGCCCCAATCCCTATTCTTTCTGTAGGTTTTCTCCCAGTTTCATCTTTAGAGCTGTGTACGTCATTCATTTATTTTCTGGATCTTTCTTTCTCTTGCTGTCCAGCCGCTCCAACTCTGTCATTTTACTATCGAGTGCTGAATGATTGAAAGTGCTCCACTGCTGGGCCATATAGCATAAATTTCATGCTTTATTCATTCTTTTTTGCTTGATATCAAGCCTGTTACTATTATTTACTGAAGCTTACATTCAAGTGTTTTAGACTATCTGTCGAATGTGCAAATGTAGCATGTTTATTTTCAGTTCATGTACAAAACATCATGTAATGTTCAAGCATTAAAAAGTATTGGCATCATTTTATATCTCTTGTTTGAATGAATTAGGTATTTTAAAGAGTTCAGCATCATTCTCAGATTACCGTCGTCTTTAAAAAAAACTCACAGAATTGATCCGTGTTCACAGCCTGTCCCGTCCACATCCACTCCCGTACCACCTCATGAAGAAAGATCTGCACCAGAGGGAACCAGCAGTCCCACACCCCGTCCAAGTGACACGTCAGAACACAAGCCTTCGTCGTCACGACCTAATTCCATTCCACCAGAAGGGTACATGAGTACGGCAGAGGTAAGCTTTTTCATGTGCATTCATGGATAAAAATATTTATATTCATTTCTTATGAGCATGGCTGTGAGGCACAGAAAGAGTATTGTGGAAGCTTTTGAGAAGGTTCCACATTTGCACGAGTGCTGTGAAATGAATGTAAATGATAAGGCTGAGTAATTAGTTCTCTGTCTATATCTTAACTTTTCTCTCTTTCTTAACTTCATGGTTGTTATTCCACTCTTCAGTGTCATGTTCAGTTGTCTATCTCTTTTTTTCCCATATCAAGAGAGTTGGATTTTTTTCCCATATCAAGAGAGTTGGATTTTTTTTCCCATATCAAGAGAGTTGGATTTTTTTTCCTACATCAAGAGAGTTGGAATGAAAGTCAGTGGAATAGCAGCTATTTTGGGATGTGGTACTTCTTTATAAGCACCTCGCTTTTTCTTGTATTTTTTAAGTAGATCACCAAAGACTAGTAGAAAATGACTGATGATGCTTGTGCACACAAGCTTAAAATCAGTGTTTCGATACTTTTAGGTACAAAAACTTTTGAAACAACAGGAACTGCAGTTTGAAGAGAAGCTCTTGAGAGCGGAGCTTGTGTCGGGAGAAAAGGAGAAGAAACTACGACAAGCCATGAAGGACGAACAGAAGGAAATGAGCAACCTTGGGGAAACCGTGACTGAGCTGACGCAGTCACGGGATGCCTTGCTGAAGTTGGTCGGGCAGTACAAGGGCATGTTGGCTTCGCTAGTGAGCGAGAAGGAAAAGGAGAAGCAGAATCAGGAAGAGAGAATCAAAACTCTTGAGCAAGAGAGGAATCAAGCTCTTGAAGACTTGGCCAACGTTGAAGTTGCCTTTTCTGACGTTCATAGGTAAGTCACTGTGAATTATAGGAATAAAGCTCTTACTTTTTACTTTACCTCACTTGAAGAAAGTCTTCCATGTACAATGAAGTTTTATTACCTATGTTGCAAGTTTTTTGCTCACAGTATATAGAATAAAATTTGAATTTAATGTGTCAATTCAGTTTCAGCTTTGTTGAGTATTTGAGAAAATTTCTTTTCAAACAGTTATTTTAAGTAAAGTACTGTATTTTTATATAGCACCTTTTTCCTTTGGTAACTTGAATAGTTTGGGAACTTGGTTTTAGTTATTAGTTGTGATGTAGTATTTTTATTTTATGCAAACAGCTATGCTTAAGTGATATATTCCTGTAAATGTAGATATTAATAAAATTGCTCCAATTATTGAACTAACTGAATTAGAAGATTTAGTTCATGCTTTTCCAGTTACCTCCATTTAAATCCTCATTTTTACATGCAAGGGTAGCTTTTGTTTTACAGACCTTGGTCAGTAACTACTCAACATGGTTTCACAGACCTTTCTGCATCTAAGTTGCTAACAAGCTTATATGACATAAGGAGTAGATCATGATTTTACATTTTCTTAAGTCCTTAACTAATGAACATATTGTACAGACTTTTCACATCTTAGTCACTAACTAATTAGTGTGTTTTTACAGACCTTTTCATACGTGGTCACTAACTAGTGAACCTGGTTTATACATATTTTATATCTCAGGCACTAACAAAATAAAATTTCATCACATTTTCATATCTTTGTCTCTAACATACTGTTAATATGAATATAGGTCATGGTTTTTAGTTTCATTAGTCATGGAAGCAGATACTGAATTTCAAAGGAATTTACTCACTGTGCTATTTTTTTTTTTTTTTTTTGCACAGTAAGCAAGAACTATTTTCTTTTTTAATAAAAAATGTTATTGGAACTAACTGTTTAACTTGAGTTCTTTTAGGTCTACAGCTGTCAGTAACACTTTAGTATATAACTGCTATCATATTCAGTTATTGTATTGATCCCTGATCTGTTCCTGCTAAAACCAGCCAGCTTTACTGAACAGTAGCACAGTATGCACTAAATGTGTCTCGCTGACAAACTTCTCAGCTCCAGAGGCCTTTTATTCCTCACACTCTTGGGCTGTGGAACAGTGCATTACTACCACAAAACAGTTCACCTTGTGCTTTAATAATGTTCACATTTTTATTTTTTATTAATGTATTAAGATTTTTTTTCAAACAACTGATCTCCTCTTTTGGTTTTTCCTGCTATCTGCTCTAATTTCTTTCAAATGAACACACACCTTTGGAAGCTTGAACTCCAAGTCAGTGGCCCTGTAGGCTTCTTGTACATAAATAGGCTTTAACTTATGAATAATAATAATGGTAATTGAGAAACATCTAATGAAAGTGCCAGCAAATGCTGCACAGAAGTTGGGTATTGTACATAAGGCCTCGTGTATTAACAATGATATAATCAACTTAACCTGTTTAGATTAATCATTGTCCATTCTGTACTATAATACTGTTCTTGGGTGTGGAAGTCTGCTTCTGCCAGAGATTTATCTCTTTTAAATATCCTAACATAGCCACTTACAACTTGGACCATGGGACCATAAACGGATGGTCTCTTGCTCGTCCATTTTTCATGAGTTGTTTTAACAGAGAACTCTCACTTGCAGAATTGATCCCTGATCCTCATTCCCTGCTGAGAGCAACCAGATTTGCTGAAGAGCAGCACCAATATGAAGTAAATGTGCCTCGCTTTCAAATTTCTGTTCCAGAGGTCTTTCATTCCTCATGCCGTCGGGGTGTGGAACAGTCTCCCTGAGGATGTGTGCAATTATCCTCAAAAATTCAAGTGGAGATGCAATGTGTTACTACCCTAGAACAATTCTCCTTGTACTTGAGTAATTTATTCACATTTTTATCGATTAATTATTAATTAGTTATTTTTTCTTTTCTAATATCTGATCTCTTCTTTCCGTGTACTGTCTTGTATCACCTTTTGTTTCTTTCCATATGAATAGGGTTGATCTTCTGAATAATAATAATTATGAAATAATATTGGAAATTATTGGTAGATCAAGTTTAACTCATTCAGTCATTGGCTTGACATCAATGGACCGCCTTCCTTTTGCACACTGTTGATGGGAAACTGGTAATCTACCAAAAGTCAAAGAGTTACTACTAAATAGGGACCTTGAGGGTAGGCAACCTTATATTAACATTTCTATTCTGATATATATCCTTCATTTCACTTCGTTGTGGCTTAAAATGCTGAAAATGTAATATGGGTGAATTGTGCCTTAATATTTGAAAAGAATGTTGTAACAGGTGTGCTAATACTGGTCTCTAACCCAGTAATGCTTTTCTACTAGAGATCTACAGGGTGACACTTGCCAGGAGCATCAACACAGATGTCTGGTTCATCTGTCAGAATCTTTAGCTTTTAATTCTTGACAAACAGCAGGATCTGCTTTCTTGGTAGCACTTAAGGATCACCCTTCTTCAGACAAGATCATCGTCAAATGACCGAGTGCAGAACATTCCTCCACGTTGAACTAGTTGCCAGTAGCCCAGCTGACAGGTGTTCTGTGACTCTTGGTGACATTACATGACTGCTGGTACCACCTCTACCACAATGAATTTAAAAATCCCCCTCTGAATGATCTTTGTTGATTACAAGAAGGCTTTTGACAGCATCCACAGACCAATACTGTGAAAGCTTTTTCATCAGTATAGTACTGTATTCATATGAAACATATAAGGCTAATTGAAATTTTTTGATGAACATTCAGTCAGGTTACCTTTTTTTTTGGTGCCTTTGCTACGACTTCCAATGTCTCAGCAGGTTTTGTTTCCTCATTCCTTAATTATGCAGAACATATTTTAGTACATTTCATTTTCAGCCAAAATCATTTCTGCAGTGATTCCATCATAGCCCGGTGTCTTCCATCTAAGTTTCTTTATTTTGCATTCCACTTCAAAAAAACTGTGAATTTCTTCATGAATACAGGAAAGTGTTCTATCAGAATAAACCTCACTAAAGGTTCTTTTCCGCATCTTTTTGGGCTCCAAGCTGCATCGGTTTCTACCTTGTACGCTTCATCCTTTCGTTTTAGTTTCTTCCTGCCTAAATGTCACTTTTCTAACTTTGGATAGCTCCAGTTTCCTCTTATTGTCAAAGAACAAATACTTCTAGCAAGCTGAGGTATTCTTAAACCTAAGTATTTTTAAACTGTGTTATGAGAATTACTTATCTGGTGAAGTTATGTTGAGACTGGTGTGTTCATTAAATTGGGATTTATCTTCTTGCTCACCATTTTTAATAGTAGTACTGTAATTCAAAGACAGTTCCCTCAGTCAGTGGCTCAGAATTTTCACCACTTCACTTGTGCAACCCTAAAACACTTGCCAAATCAGTAATTTCTCCGTTTGATTTAGAAATTTCCAATCCTTGCACTGCACAGTTCAGTGCCTTACTTTTCCACCTGTACCAGCTTTGGAATTATCACTTGCATTCATTTTTCCCACATATAAAATACATCTTACATTATTCTAAATAAGGTGATTATAACATTTACATAGGGTTAGCAAGTGCATTGGGCCATTGGCATTTGCAATACAAAAATTAAAAATAGGCATAATGATCTGTATTTCAAGTTTTTCTGTAAAACTTGAGACAAACTTTTCCACTGTTTCTGGGTGTTTTATGTTGGAGATACTCATAGTTTGGATGATGCAAGTAATTGGAGAAACTTGATAATGAGCTTTGAAGAGTCTTTTTTTTTTTTTTTTTTTTTGGTGACATGATTCCAAAATTTTATAGCATACGAATGTTGCATAGGCTGTATTGCTATAATCATGTAGCCCCATCATAATAGTGTATTCATAATAGACAAAAGGTTTAGTATTGCTAGGCTAAATTTTTTATATTTGTACACTTATTTTGATGGAATTCTTTGTATTCTGAATGCAGCTCCTTCCCTAAACACTTATCATTTTATTTACAGGTGTTGCAAAAATTATTTCCAGTGATGGTATGTTATTATAGGGCAAGGAATTACATCGTTTGATACTATATTATTAGATATTTATATTCATGTCTTAGAGGATTCTTTACTCATTACAGGAAATATGAAAGAACAAAACAGGTTGTAGATACTCTTCGAAGAAATGAAGAAACTTTAAGAGGTGCTGTAACCGATTATGAAAACAAGCTACAAAAGCAGGAACAAAAATTTATCGAGTTCCAGAAACATGCTGAAGAGAAGATTCAGCTGTAAGTATTAATATTGAGGATCTTAGTTTTATGAGTAACCCGCATGTATAGTAATTTTCTGTTATCTGAACTTCTCACAAAATTGTTTTTTAAGAATTGTTGAGCTCAGTATGAATAGTGAGATGTTTTTGTTTCATTGTTTATTTATTGAGGATTAGTTTTCTTTGTATTTTGTGGGATCCAATTTGTTTTAATGGTTTATGGTGTGTTAAGCACAGGCTTTATTAAATAACAGTTTTCCTGAGAGTAGTGCCGTTATTCATCTCGCACGGGGCACTGTAGGCATTACGTAAGGTTCTTTGCAGTGTCCCTTTGACCCCTAGCTGCAACCCTTTCATTCCTTTTACTGTACCTCTGGTCATATTCTCTTCCATCTCACTTTTTGCCCTCTTCTAACAACTATTTTACAGTACAACTGTGAGGTTTCCCTCCTGTTTCAGCATCAAAATCTCCTTACTCTCAATTTCCCTTTCAGTATTGAATGACCATATAGGCCCCAGCGTTTGGCCTTTGACTTAAATTTTCACATTCCAGTTCCGAAGAAAAAACCCAACTTAGTGTTTTTGTAGCTTTTAGTATAAAAATCAAACTTAAAAACATACTATTGCAGAGCAAATGAAGAATTTGAAGCAATGAGACGAGCAAACGACCAGGAGATGACGAAAATGGCGGCGCTTCTGAAAAAGGCAGAGATGAAGATCATGTCACTTCAGGATTCCAACGACCGCAAGACCCGCGAGAACCAGGAATTGACGCAGCTCTGTGATGACCTAATCAACAAGGTTGGGACATCTCATTAGCATGTCTAAGTAAAAAGAGTTTGATTTTATACTGCCTCTTCAAGACGTCTTAGTTACTCACGAAGGATTTTGACTTGGGTAGTACAGCAAAGGGCATAGCTATATATGCTTGTTAATCTCACTTAATCTGTGATTAATATTAAATTACTAATAAAATTTGTGTGACCTGTTCTTAGTGTTGGGAAATACCTAGCAGTATGGTGAAAGTGCTGCCGTATGTTAAAACACCCGTTACAGGATCTATCTTGAACAAACAATAAATCCAGTCCTGTTCATTGTGAAGGGGAAAAAATGCCATATTGATATTTTCCCCAAAGCTTGGAGATGACTGGGCACGAGATGTATGAAATGTACATATCAGTAGAGTGAAAATGTATTTATACTGTATGTAGACACTGTAATACCATTATAAACCATTTCATAGTGTTATGGAAAGTGTTACCCATTAATTATGATGTAGTGTAGTGTGAAAGTGTGGTTTTGTATTCAATGAAATTGGCATAATGAGAATTGTAAATAACAGTAATTTCTCTTATTAAATGTTTATCATATCAATGCTTTTACCTGCAAATTTGTTAAAAAAAAAAAAATACGATGTGCATAACGCAAAATATGAACTGCATTTACTAAATTTGCTTTATGCATTGATGTTAAGATGCTGAAAAGTATTTCTAGAAATGTAATTGAGTGATATTGAATGCATTTGTAAGTGGACAACATATGCTATCTTGCCTAAGAGAAAAAAATTACTAGGTCGAGTTGTACTTTTATCATTACAAGCCATTGTTGAAGTAAAGATGTTGTAAGAAGTTTGAATGAAGAGTTAAGTGAAATGTACAAGTATTACATTGAGAACATTTTCTCAAGTATGGATTCTGAAGGGTTAGGGCTGTGATAGTTGCACTACTGTCAGCTTATCCTAAAAGTTGCCAAGCGCCTGCCATTTAGATATGCTGATGAAACCTTTATACTGCTATGTCATAGGTCAAGCACAAATTTGTTTCCCATTTTTTTTAACTATTGTACAGAACATGTAAATCTATTTACAGAGTATATTTCTTACCTCGCGTGATAACCATTACGCAAGCGCTTTGATTGACTGAATGCCATAACTTCATTCACAATTTCCATGAGTAGCATTTAACAAGAATTGATAATTTCTCACTGCTTTGAAATTATTTTTTCACAGAATCCTGCACCAGTGTCCAATTTTCACTTTTTTATACTAAACTTTGTGTTTACAGTGTCAAGATTTAAAACTCACCAAAGGAACACTAATTTAAAAAGATTTCTACTGTAGTGACAATTTAAAAACTACAGTTCTATTAGTGAAGGAATTGTGGATTTAATTCTAATAAGGTCCAGGATACCATATTTAATATACAGTACCAGTGTTTGCAATACGTCAATACTAAATGAAAATCTTGTGCCTTATAAACAATTAACGAGTTAATGGAGCTAACCAAAGATATTTACAACTTTAACACAAAAAAAAAAAAAGTTTGATTTTATTGAGGCACATCATTTTAAGAGACATACGATGTTAATGAAAATTAATCCGAACTGCCTTATTCTAATGCTCCACTGAAATTTCACAACATATTTGACAAAAATGCAATAAATGTTTGACAGTTATGAATAAATTTCACAAATTTTGCTGGTTGTATATATTGTTTATAAAATGAAATCTTCTACATCTTTATTTTAATTAGACATGCCATTATTTATTGTTTTCGAAGATTTTTTTATCCATATAACATTATGTATCATAGGAATTAAATATACATTAATATGCAATAGTGTTTGAATTGTCCTTTTATTTTGGTGTAATAGTAATCAACAATGATTTAGGCCAGACCCATGACTTCTTGAGAGTTCTGACGGTAAGTTTCAGTTGAACTACCTGATAATTTCTAGTCCTTAATAACGAGAGCAAGCAGTCCTGATTTTTCTTTTAATTTTTGTTTCTTCTAAGGCCCTGTCCACACTAGCGGGCACTGCCCGACGGGCAAACACTGTTCCCATAACCGTTCCACTATACTGACCGACCAAGTATGGAGCCAAAACGATGCAAATGTCTGGTAACACTGCTTCAGAAGCGAGAGAAAATATAAACGGCTGGAAGTGCCCGATGGGCATGCCCGCTAGTGTGGACAGGGCCTAACAGCTTTGCAAATGCTTTTAACCCTTAAAAGAAAATTTCATGTAAAGTATTTACTGAAAACACTTGCCTATAGCAGTATAAAAAGAATTGCATGTACTTCCTGCATGCAATTTCTGCTAGTGATAGTTTACAATGCTTAAACAGAATGAAAAAAAATTAACAGTAGAGATGGCAAGGAATGTCGAGGATGGGAAAGTATAAAATTGAACAGAGAAAACATATAAAAATGAACAGAGATGCAAAGTTAACTGAGAATGGATACAGTTTAATGGCCTGTCCACACTAGCAGGCATGCTCGTCGTGCACTTGCAGTTCTTTGTCTTGCTTCTGAAGCAGTGTTACTAGACAACCACATTGCTCTGGCTCTATACTCAGCCTGTCGGTAAAGTGCAACGGGTTATGAGACCAGTGTTTGTCTGTCTGGCAGTGCCCACTAGTGTGGCCAGGGCTTAAGAAAGAATAAGGATGTGAATATACTTGATGAATGAAAAACACAATGTATAACCGAAGGCAAAACCAGCTTCACTTCTGTTGTTGCAACTATTTTGCAGAGACTTGTACGTACTTTTCGTGTGTATAATACAGTACAGACTTAACTCTGTGGAAATATCATGAAAGGTATGACGTATGAAAGAAACTTGCCATGAAAGACAATCTTATCCTTGGAGCGTTAATGCTTTTGTATCTTCTATAAGCTTGAGGCAGTGTTGTTTATTGCGATACTTGTGGCAGCCATTCTCCAACACTCCCATCAGCAATGCTGGTGAAACCCGACCCATTTCATACAAGACACCTGAAAATACAGTTGTACAATTTCAATATGTTAAAATGCAAAAGATCATTAAATATTTATATTACATGGCAACTGTTTGTAAAGAGAGCATCCAAGGAAGGAATATCACCACTACATCTCTTGTATAGTAGCCCAGCAAGAACCCCCTAGATATATACTCAATATTCATAACATGGCATACCACTTACATGTACACCTGATTATCCATAAATAACAATAATAATTACCTTGAGGACATCAACACCGTAAGACCCAATTTATTAAAGGTCTGCCTCAATCAATCAAGCTGGCAACTTAAATTTTATCTTTATAATCTTAAGTCAAGTATGCTGTTCAATATAAATTTAGGAGAGAACAGTGATGTTGGCCCTGTTCTTGAGTTTGTAAAGGCTTGTGGTTTTTAGGAAAATATCGTATAATTTTATATAGGCATGTCTATTTTTTTTTATCTTGGGGCAGTTTTTAATTCCATTAGAAATTAAATCTCTTCGATGTTATCCTTTTTAATATCTGACCTTTAGAATGTCTATTAAAACCTCATTATTTATATTTCCATTTTCATTCATTCTCATCATACCGCTAAATGACCTATGGGTCCCAGTGCTTGGCTTTATGCCCAAATCATATACAGTATTCCATTCAACCTATCCATGACAAGTGTTTAAAAGTGCAGGGGAATTTGTAAAAATCAATAATAGTACTCACCCAGTACAGCTTCTTGTAGTTTGATATCAGGATCATCCAAAAATATCATGCTTCTCTCGTACAAGTCTTGTAGTCGGGCTGACTGAAGAGTGGCATCGTAATTCTCGGGCAGAGTTTGAAATAGCAGAGTGAGAACATTGGCAGCTCTCAGTCGGACAGCAGCTTGAACATCATCCAATCTTCCAACAAATTCTGTTGAATAATATATGGAAAATTACTCAAGCACTAGAATCAAATGTGATATGCACACAAATGATCTACTAAGAGATTGTACTATTATTTCATGCAATATATATATATTTTTACATGTGCTTTCCTCTTTAGCCTAGAAGTAAAAAGTTCAGAGGTTGCATTTATTTCCCTCTATTAACTTGCTTTTTTATTATTACTTTCTCTTCCATTTAAAAGAATCTTCCTTATAGATTCACATAATTTGCATTTATAAACTATATACCTGCATCTGTAGACATGAAGAGAAAGTATCGACAAGGTACAAGAACAAAGTACTGTAATAGTAAAGCCTAAATGTAAAAAAAAAAGGAGCAAGAATACAATAACTTTACAGTTATTAAAACAGCCAATCAAGTGACAGCAGCAACAAAACAACACAATAGGCAGCAAATATGGTACTGTCAAAAAAATTTTCCTTGCCTATGGACCTGGCCTTGAGATAAAGGCTTTCTATGAACTTCCAATTATTTTATCTACGGGAATTTGTTGTGGCTGCACGTGGCAGGGAAGGTTGAATGCTATTAAAAGGCTTTTAACCCTATATTATGATAATATATTGTTTCAATGTGATATTACTGCATTCTTGCTCTGTTTCCCTTATACTTCAATATACTTATATATGTAATGATAAAGTTTTATATAAAAATTTATGTAATATTTTAATGACAGGTGCTATTAGCAATTTACAACTCATACCTACATTTACCCTGAGATCTGTATATTTGTACATGCACTTCTTGCACGTTTATGTTGTTCATCACTGTCTTGTACTTTTTACTTTTCTGTACTGATTGTAAAACTTCTGTAAAAAAAATCTTACAAGCTGCATGCGGTAGGATGTGCAAGCGCACGTCCAAGAGAAGCAAAGCCTTCACCTGATGTCTAGCAATGTTCAAGTCATGTGTCTGATGACAAAACAACCTTCTCACAAAATCACTTGGAACCTATTCATCAACCCACGCACAGCACATAGTTGCTTTGCTTGTCCAACTGCCATTGGTTTGCCTACCAAAAGCATTTGCACATAAAGCAGATGCATCATTCAAAAGGCTTTTGACCAGGTAAAGTTGTTTCCTTCTTGCCATCCGAGGTGTTAGTGGGTAAGGAACAACAGTTTTGTCATGGTCGCAGATTTGTCTTAAAACAAGGCCTCCTTTTTTCCCTCCAGTTTGGCAACATCTGGCAAAATTCCTTTACTGTATTCCCCACTGGGAAGCATCCAAAGCTTCACCTTACAGTCCACAACCCCATGCAGGCCTTTAAGCAATGTTTATCCCCATGCAGTGTTGCCAGCATCAGAGTGCAGTTTTTTCAATTTTTTTATGAAATATTTATATATTACACATATATCTTCGGCTGCAAAGGGCCAGTTGCAAGCTGATAACTTCAGATTATAATCTTCTAGTTGCCTTAGATATATAATTTTAACAGTTTTTAACGGTCAGTTTGACAATACTGTACTCACTGTCAGCCAATCGGTGTAGAACATCAGAATCAATCAAGAGTGGATAATAGGATTTGATTAAATAGACTGCTTCGCAGGCTAAACGACGTGTATCTTCAGCTTCGTCTTCTATTAGAGCTGGCATCAAAGTTAGACAATGCTTGACCTCTGAAAATACCACCAAAAATGTCAGTCTAACAAATGGCAATAAACAAATAGTAAAAGCATTGCATATATTAGCCGCTATCAATAATAACTATGAACAAATTTGACTAACAGTTTCATATATAATCACCATAAAGACCATTACTTTTCTCTGTTTTTTCATGCCCATCATTTTACAATAGCCTCATACACACACCATACTATTTTCAAGACATGTCTAAAGCCGAATAGTTTCCAGCTTACTGTCTGCATTTCTGGACTCGACAGCACCTTCTAATGGCAGTAAAATAATTACAAGTCTGTCTGTTAGCTCAAAGACACTTATCACCAGAAATTCTCATTTCATGATTTCATTTTTTGAATATGCTTTATCATTATTTCAATTCTTATTTGCCTAACTTCACTCTGATGATGGAGATTCTTGTTTTCGTCTGCAAAACTATTAAAATAGAAATAAGTCTGGTAATATTTTTAGCTAGCTTTAGGTTTTGTTTTCACAGCAACTTTGCACTGCTATGTTTATGATATAGGGCTGTTGAGCATTTGTTTGTTCCAACATTTGCCTATTTTTATAAAGTTTTCTTTGCATTTATAACTCATAAAGTAATGTGTTACTGCTTTCATGTATTTCATTAAGTACCATATGCAGAAAATATTACTTCAGATCACAGCATGGTGAAATTAGAGATTTTCATTAACTTTCACAAATACTTCCTTAGGCTTGTTGGGTAGTTTTCATATTGTGATTTTGTTTATGACTGCCAAATCATGTTTGGAGTCATTATTGTATCCTTCCTAACGATGCATAGATGTATTGGAACTGCTGGTACACAGTGAAGCGGCTTCATGTCCAGTACTGTGCGATCCACATTTAAAGTGTAGTTTTTGCATGCATCAGTTTATAAGCAAGAACTGACTTGTGATGTACAGTAAAATTTGAACTATTTAGAAAAATAACCATACTCTACTAGAATAATAGTTGATATGAAAATTGAATACAGTACACTTATGCTTTTTAGGGATACTTAACATTACTCCCTCACACTTCATATGCATACGTGAGTATAAGCATAGATAAAGACTAAACAATGCACAATCTGCTCTAAATAAAGAAAATTGGTCATGGAATCTCATTCTGAAACTCTAGTTTATTAATCTATTCATCAATATGACTAGATTCAACTTACGTCAGGCATTACTTTGAGAATTATTACTAATAATGGTTACTTAGATACATTAAAGAAATTTATATGAAATTCAGTATTTTCAAATGATTTCATTATGATTATCAACTCTTAACTAGCAAAAGTGTAGATGAGAAGACCCCTACCATTATTAAGTTGTTCTTCAATGCCCCTCACTTTGCACACTGCAACAAAGCACGCCAGAGCCGCTGTACGTAAAGATGCCGCAGTCATGCCAGCGTGCCAAGGTAAGAATACTGCAATGCACTCTGTGGGAAGATCAAGGTAAATTTTGCTTGAGGATGAAAAAATATACAATGCACTCTGATGTAACCACATTTCTAATGAACATAATATTTGTACATCAGCCCATTTGTGACACACAGTTCTATCCTAGATGCATTCAGATTACCTAAACATGAAAAACGATTGCCTCTACTCTTTCATCCATTATGACATTTAAATCAGAACAGTTACAACATTACGGAAATATATAAATGCAAAGTATCTCGGAAGAATCTACAATTTTACATCAAATTAAGCAACTTGTCATCAAGTGAATGCTGGACATCCTAACATACTGCCCCAGTAAAGACAGTTGAATAAACTCTTAGGAGATAATTTAACAAAACTCTGTACTCAACTTACCCAACACAAACTTTGGAAGGTGTTTTCCCAACTGATTTTGAGACTGAAGTGGACAATCTTCTCTCACTAATAGTTGCTGCATCTTTGTTATACATTTTAGGCTAACTAGGGCATCATGTTTTGTTGGGACACATGTGCATAAAACTTTTACAAGGAGCTCTACTTCACTGCCCAATGCCATGTCTGCAAAATAAGGAAAATTATTTCATATTAAGTTTTCTATTCATACGTTATAATCAATTTTAATATTCTGTCATTACCACTATGTCAAAATAAATCAACAGACTTTCAAAAATTCCTCAAAATTAATGACTAGAGTATTTGGTCTTGAGTTTTTCTATAAAGTATAATTATCACATCTTACTATGAGTACTCTTCTCTGCAAAACTACCAAATCATACCTGTCTTCAAGGTATAATATTAAATACAGTAAAGAAACACAATACTTACCTCCAAACTCTAACAACCCTATGAACATTTGAAAACGAGGAGTATGTTCTAACCAAGACTCAGCCGATGATTGAAAATCTATCAACACAGCCTTAAGATGCTGCTGATACAAGTTTTCCACACAATTCAAGTTACACTTCAATGCTAAGGCACCTAACTGTTCCTGAGCATCTTTGACAATATCAGGGTACCCTGATGAAGACGCAATAAACAACAATGTGCAAAATAGGCCATAACTGTTTTCCTGCACATCACATTTTTGTATAATAACTGTGATGAGGTCTAACAACGCCTCTTGATGATCCGAGTCGTAAACATGAGCCACATCATCAGAACTTATGGTCTGACAAATAGTCGTCACTTCAACATTAACAAGGTCGTCTGGAGAACCTCGCAGTAGAGCAGCTAATATCTTCAACGGCCGTTCACCCTTCTCAGCAGCACAAATGCGGGGTAACACCAACTTCAGGTACGTTGCAGGGGGAAGGAAATGACCAAGATATTCACTGCACAACAAAACCTAAAATGAAGAGAGATACACAGGTCAAGACTATCACCATAATAAAACCGGTGTTGAGACTGTACATTTCCACATCACAGACCCTACAAAATTATGGAAGAATTAGACAAAATCTTGAGTGAATAGTATAAAACCCTGGAATAACAGCATAAAATAATGGAAGAACTGTACATAATCACAGAATAATGGTGGCACCTCAACTTAGAGGATAGCTAGGGGTCTGCCCCAACTGCAATCAATTGAAATCCGCTAAGTAACATAGGCTTGCATAGCTTATAGAATAGTGCGATTCCATATAAAGTAATTAATAGCCAATCCTAACCAGTATTTAGTAATCATTATTCAATTTAGAATACTAATATAGTAATTAAATTTCAGAGATATACCTGCAAAATGAATTGCCTCAAAATACCTGCTTATGCTTACAAGATGTGTAAAATAATGTATAAAAAACTCATCCAACATAAAAATCATAAATATTCTTTTTTTTTTAAATATAAGTATCCCAAATTTCTTTATAATGTAAAAGAGAGAGAGAGAGAGAGAGAGAGAGAGAGAGAGAGAGAGAGAGAGAGAGAATGCTTTCACTGAAAAAATAAACTTTTTACATGTAAATTTAACAATGTACTGTAATTACATTACATTAGGTCAATCTGTTGTTCAATGTAATAAGAACTTTTAACATCATTCGTTGAGGTGCCACTAGCCGTGGAAGAATTTTATAAGATCATGGAATTATAGTCTGGAATCATGGAATGTAATAAAATCATGAAAGAGTTGTATAAAATCATGGAACAATATTATAAAATCATTTGGGCAAAGGACTTTCCCTGCTGATAAATATCTCATTCAACTTTCAACTACCACTTCTGACCAAGTATGATAGCACTTGTACAGGTAATAGTTTTGTAATTCATATGCACAAAGCAGAAATTTTTAACCCTTACCAAAATATTCTCAGACCCAAACTTAAGCCTAGAAAAAATGTTAAATTACCTGTTTAACTATATTTTCTTCTTTGTCACCAGCTGCTAAATTAAGCGCTACCATGAGTCGTTCTGCATACTGGGTTATTTTTTTCTCAGCATTCAGTACAAGAGTAGTTAACAATTTGGCAGCTTGCAATCTAGGTCCAGCTTGCCAATCATCAAGATCTCCCAGAAGGCCCGGAAGAATGTGGTGAATCGACCGATAAACAAGAGTACGACATCCCACACCAGGACAGCTTTCTGTAATGATATTCAAGGCTTTAACCCTAAAAAAAAATACTTTTCTGAGAGTAAAAAATCATCTGAAGTCAGAAAATAATTTGATTAACTGATATCTTTACTAACACAAAAGTATCTAAGACATTAGTGCAGTGTTTCATTCAGGGATATAGATGTACGTTCCTCAATAATATGAATTTTCATAAATACAGACCTCTTAATTTTAGTTCTCATGCTTTTCATTACTTGTCTAAAACTTAGGGAAGGAGTGGTGGTGTGCTTTTTTAATTAAGAACAGTAAGTTCATTCTTAGCTAATTCAGTAAGAGTGGTTTGTTAGTGGTGTGTAAGAAATCCCTGCTCTTGCAAGGGCTCCTAATACCTGGGCCTAGATAAGGTATCATTCCTGTTATCTCATTATGCAGTTATGTCAAATTTGGTATCTAAGTTTTCCTTAATTTTAACTCTTCTGTACTGGTTTTTTCTTAAAAAGTTTTTTTTACAGATACATTACAGTCAAACTCACCACTAAAGAATGGTCTTTCCTGGTTATCAACTTAATAACTTTTCTCTAAATGAAAATAATTGCCGATCACAGACCAATTTGGATTTTAGGATTCATTTTATCACTCAAAGGAAAAGGCTACTGCAAAAGGAGAATTTGTATTTACACATGGAAATGCATGAAAACTTTTGTGAAATCTTGTACACACTAAAAGATAAACTATCAAGAACTAGAAGTTCTGCATGAACAATTTCAAAGCTTACCTCCTGAAGGATAATGACTTGTCTCCATACCAAAGTCCATTTCTTCCTTCAACTGATCTTCATTCTCCATTTCATACTGTTTTCCAACTTCTGACCAAAGGGTCTTTGCTTTCTCTCTCACATCATTGTCTTCATCTGTGAGTCTGGAAAGTAATATCATGAATTAATTAAGCATTTTGCAATGCAGTATGAAAATAAATGCACTGCAACAGAGGGTTGGTCCATGAAAACTTACCAGTCTTGATTAAAAAGCTATTTTTCTCATTTGGTGAACACTTGCTTTAATCTAAATGTCCTGCTGCATGCAAAATACTCACGAACTAAAATTTGTCATGGCACTGTTCATTTCCATTGTTCATTTTGCCAAGCTTTTCTCCATGTCAAGTTATATTACCATATATCATCTTAATATAGAACTTTTCTCTAATGTAAAAGTTCTAATAAAACAAATAGCAAAATCACCTAATCTATCACTGTGCATCAGAAGTTTCAGACTGAAAGGTTTACATCTTATTTATTATATTCTTATCAAATATCAGAACTGTAGTTAATAAGTCAATAGAGTGAACACTGAATACATCATACTATCTCAAAGCACATGAAGCTCCACAAACACAGGTAATTTTCAATAAAAATATAACTACTGTATACAATAACTAAAGCAAAATTTTAAACCAAATACTAACAATATAGAGTCAAGGCTATGCAAGGTGAAGGTGACAGAAAAAAGATGTCAATGAAAAACAACAGATACATGTCTTTACAGATGAAATCTAAATTAGTAAAAGAGAATTGGTTATCAATAACATGATTAAGATACTATACTGACTCTCACAAGATAATCAAGATGAAAAATAAGAAACAAACAGTTATAATTGAAGCCTACAGTTCAGTTCTAAGCATCAACAACAATGCAAGACTGACATATAAATGAAGAGTTGCAGAGTGGTGCAAAGCCTCCCCATGCAAGCAGCTCACCTCTTGCAAAAATCTCCCATAGTACAAAACCAGTAGCTTTTGTGAAAGATGGGCTGCCTCATATAAGAGGCGAAGGTTTGTATATTTCACAGGAACAAACTGAAACTGATATCTGCAAACACAACTAATGAAAACATTGCTTTACTCACCCAAACAAGAATAAGGGAAGAATGTAGTGCCAGTAAGAATAACGATCAGGCATTTCTTTCGCAAGAGTTCCTCCAACTGTCACCAGAACAAGACGAACCTGTGGCAAATCCATTGCACACTGTGCCATTGGCCCGCTAACATCTTTGATCACTTTGCCATCACCAAAAAGCAATATATCACCTGAAAATATATAATATTTGCATAAAGATTTAATTTTATATCAAACAGAATTATATCACCTAAAAATAGCAAATTCTAAAATTAATTTGTTTCTTCCTGACATGCAAACCCTAAGTTCTTGCAAACACAAGCTGGAACAGCTATTAAAACTTCATAACAGATTAAGTTACGATTGATAGGCTATATGACAACAGCGCTAAAGAACTGGAGCAATGACAGCTAGCCAAGCCTAGGCTAGGCCCTACCATAAAAAATGGGGTAAAACTGAAGACTACTACCGCAACCCTATGGTTCAGTAACCAACAGTTTATGTGCAATTCAGGTACCGTGTTTACTGCCAGCATCTTGGGGAGGAACATAAAGACTTAAATAAAAGACGGTAAATATAATAAACATGTACGAAAGACCTGAAAAATAACAAAAACATAAAGCGAAGACAGCATATGTCCAGGTCGGCGACTGCCAGGAACCAGGCTGCGGTAACCGTCTTCAGTTTCGCCAAACATGGAAAATCAAACAAAGCTCACGTCAGAATGTTGCCATACGAGCTCCCCTTACCCAAAGCATTGATGCAAGCAATTCTGTTCTTGAATCGCTGATGACCCAAGCCCTTTGTGAGAGGTTTGACGAGCGACTCCGACTGCATGTGAAACTTCTCCCTCGCAGCCTTCGCGAAGGCGCTCGCGCATTCCGCAGCCGCTCTGCGCACTTCCGGACTAGGGTCGAGGACAGACACCTTCAAAATATTGATGACATCGTTCATGTAAGGAATCAATTTCCCCTGGAATAAAGTAACGAACTCGGCGACGACATTGATGTATAATAATCTCACCTCCTCGCTCTCTTCGATCTGGGGGACCGCCGACCCTAATCTGTGGTAAATCACTGGTATGACGTCGATTAGGAGTTTTTCGTCGAAAACATTTAAATGAATGAATTTTAAAAGGATATTGCAAGCGTTGATTCGATTCATCTCCGACTGGTCTGACAGGCGAGGCACCAGCGAGGCGATGGAGTGCGTCAGTATATCTGACAGTTCTCTCTCGTTCTTACTTATTTCACTCTCGAAAACAACTTCATTGTACTTTTCAAGGGCTTTTCTTCTCTTCGCCTTGTTGGCGTCGTTCATTTTGCTGAATATTTCATTCAATTCCTCCAACATCTCTGTCGAGGTGTTTTCCGTCGCCATGGTAGCACGAAATTGTAGTAGTAGTAATGGGTGGAAGATATCTTTGAAACGGCTCCTTCTAGTTTTATTCCTCCTTTGCTTGCTTCTAAGTTTTTTTGTATATACTTTTTATAAATTCCTTCGCATTTTCAGTTTCTTCTCTCGATAGAGCTGCAAAAATGAAAATGTCAGTGCTATAATTTCCTCCTTATTTTCGCCTTTGCTTGTGTTTAAGTTTGTGATATCATACATTTTCTTTTTAAATTCCTTCCCATTTACAATTTATTTTTTCGATATAGTTGCAAATAGGAAAGTTTTAGCAATCAAGTCCTCTTTATCTTCTTCATATGGCTGCTGCACGAATCTAAATCTATTTCTGTCGTCACTATATGCTAGGCAGCAAAGTAAGAAACGTTGTAAGTTTTCAGTTATTTCTTCACAGCACAAACATTTTGTATCTTCACTATAATCTGAACAGTTCTGCCTAGTTGCAGGGAAGAAGACTGGCCATTGTAACATCACCTCATATTGCGATTATCCTTCATTTCTCTAAATGTATTTCCACTGAATGCCTATTCATAAAAATGTTTAATTATTGTAGAATTTTTGCTCTGGCTCCAAGTATTTCAACAGAATAATATGAACTGCCATATTTGTTTTTTATATTTAAGATAACCTTGTGATATAACTCTTCTTATGTCTTTTCGTTTTCTTACGTTGACATCTCTCCATGTTGGCAAACGACAAACGAAAAGGAGGGTATAGATAAACGTCTAGAAAACAGTGACATATCTATGACAAACAAAGATCCAGAAGAAAGTAGGCTGATAGACCTAGACCACTCGGGTCACATGAGCTAACAGGAAAGCAAAGAAAGATTTAGTGGTGAGGATTTTTGGCTACTTCCTACCAAAAGACTAGGACCAGAAGATGATGGTGCTGAATATGATACATGTATGAAGTGGCACTGTATTCACTGCCTGGATGCAAGCGCCATCTGATTTAGATGTAAATAAATCATCTGAAATAAATTAAAATTACTGAAAAGGTAAAATGTCTATATTGGTTTTGCAGAAGATACTATGAGAATGGTGAAAAAAAAGTAAAAATGGAAAAGTGATACTATTATATGTGCAGAATGTAAGAAAGGATATAGAGGAAAAAGTTCAACAAGTCAGGAGGGTGAAAATGCTATCAAAAACCTAAAAAGTTTGGTGATGAGTGGAATAAAAGACAGAAAAATTAAAACTGAAAAATTGGAAGAACTACAAATATTAAGGGAGGAATGCAGATCTCACAGAGAAACATTGGAAGGAAAAGAAGAAACATTGAGAGCAAGAGGGCATTACGAAACCAATGGAGCAACATATGTTTAAAAACCTTAAATGAAAACCTGACCTGGCTGACCATGAAAGAAAACAAACCAGGGGAAAGACCTGACGAAGCAGAAAAGATTCCAGTCACCAAAACATTTAACCAAGAGGAAATACTAAATAGCCTAGCCCTTAACCAAAGACAAGATCAACAGAAGGAAAGGAAGGGGCAAGAAGATCCTGATGTCAAAGACAAGAAAACAAAAGACACCTGAAGGTTTTAGAATGCAGGTAAGTGCATAAGAGGAAATTCTTAAGAGTACCTGCAAGTGAGGGAATGCTACGGCTATACAAGAACTCTATAGAGTAAGAGCAGAAGAGGTACATTCAGTTTAGTTCCTTTCAGAAATTGCCAAGTTCCCAGCGTAGAATTCTATTGAAGTTTAAAGGCAGGGCATTCAGAAAGAAACCTAAGTATGATTTATCTCTTAATATCAGTTAAAAATAAGGAAAAAATCAATATAATTGACATTTACTGTAATTATCTCAGTCAAGTATGTCTTAATTCAAAAATTATAAATTAAATACCACTTTGAACTTACAAGTTCCTAAAACAATAAAGGAAATTCACTATAGTTCTGGAATGGAGATAAAATTCTTCCAGTGATGAAACTTACCTTGCAAATCAATAAAACATCAAGTATAAGAATGTTGAAATGCACCATTTAGTTCCATAACCATAACTGACATTCAGCTTTCCTTGATATGTCATTAAACCTTTATTATTACTCAACGTTTAATTCTAATAGCTGTGCTTATACGGGACAAATGATTAACTTCACTATCTTCCTGAATATATCTTAGGCTATACTTTATAGCTGAACATATTAAAAACTTGTAAAATCAACTAATTGCCCATAAGAAAATAATTAATACTGATGCGCAACTTATCACCCACGGCAAAACCTCCTGTAACACATCCAGAATGAATGGTAACAAAAAAAAAAAAAATGGACAAAAAGGCTCACACTAAGCAAGAAAGTTCCATTAAAACCTTTCATACTAATCCAGGGACTCTGCTGTCCACATAAAGCTTTCACGGTAGTGACCTCTAGTGGACTGAAAACAGCTGAAAAACACATGAAGATAGTTAGGTATATAAACATCACTCAGGTCTGATGTGACCCTGACCTAAATATAACAGAAATATAGAAGATAATTGTCTTACTGGTCCCTTTTACAAGAAACTAAGAAGACTGCAGTCCTACTCTTAGCTGCAAAGAAATCTTACTCTCATGGTACAAACATTTAAGATGAAAAAACAACAAACAGCAAGACTAATAAAAAAGAACAACAATTACATCTGTCTTAAAGAAATCCAAGACAAGTATTTCAAGGAAGAATATTGTAAACATATGGTAGGTTCTGTAGATAGAGTCACAGGCTCAGATACCAGAATGAGACTACACAAGGAAGAAAAAGGGTACTGCTCTGCACTAACAGCTTAGAGGTTACAGTCCTTTCCTAACTTGCACAGACTAGTTCTCTTAAATACTCATCTGTAGACTCTCCAGGCTCTTGCTGCCCTGTTGCAAGTAAATGCCTAGCAAATATTTCATTAGGGGTCTTTACATAGTTTCTCCAGTGCAGTGATGGCGGTTTCAAAATCTGTGCTCTTTTCGATATGCTCACAGACATAGTGGCTTATGCAGTTCACTAGTGTACTGAGTGTGTCTGGCGGGTTAGGCCTTAATGCCGCCATTCCGTCGCTTCTGTAGAGCCGGCTTTAGCAGTTTCTCCATTGTTGAGCGGAATAAATTATTGTGAAACTGACAATAAATGGCTTGGCAGCCACTACCCAAGCTTTATTCAGTCCAAACATAATATGACCTGCAGGAAACAAAACCTCGTAGCACTATTGCAAAATAAATATAACCTCTCGCTAGTTCCAAAATAAAGTGCAGGAGATTGCGGCTTGTAAATATTACAAAGTAGTAATGTTCATACACTTCCCGAAACAGCCTAAAACACAAATAAAAGAGAGGAATATTATACTTAGTGTATGGAGCCGTCCAGGCGCCAATCCGTTTTGTAAACAAAACTTGAGTATGGCAACAAGCAATGACAAATGGACAAAAGTATATAAGTACAAATGACAAATGTACGAACATCTCGGTATATATTACAACAGTGGTGAAGCTTTGAAGCTTATTGGAAGCTGCAGTTCATGCGAAAACTTTCAAAGTAAGCTGTAAAACGCAAGTTTACAACAAATCAAAATACTGTTCGTCTTTTGTGCGATCTCTTATTGTGTATATTGCCTTTTTCGATATGCTTTTACACCTGAAGACATTTGATTCCAAGAAGTAATGAATGAAAACATTCCGTTTTAAGTTAGATTTACATAATCGCTGGTTATATACGAAATTTGACGTTTAACCAGTAAATTACGGTCCAAGAGTAGTAATTTAGTTCCACGCAAATGTATCCTACATATACCTGTGGAATCCAGACACTTATCTACACAAGAGCAAATATAAATATATCCTAACCATTAATAAATTGTTACTTTTTCTTTAAAATTTATATCTACGTGAATAAATACAAAGAATAAAATAGAAAGATGTAAAAGACCTACGAAGATATACTACCTAAAACTTACAAACACGTAGGTCATAGACAAATAAAAATTAATAGTCAATACCTACTGGGTACACGCTCCTAGACTACTCAATTAGTTGCCAAAATATGAGAACGTAAAAACTTCAGAAGCATAGAAGAAGAAATTTATTATATATACATCTAAAAAAATGCTTAGGACACGAAAGAAAAGGTTATTTACGAACGCTATTAATGGCAATTAAATGGGACCAAACGAATATACTATGTGAGAACCTTGAAAAATAACCAAGGATGCTGATGATAATGATCATAGATTAATTATATAAAAGATACTGTTCAAAGTCTCGTTTGTTTTGTAAGAGCCACGCTATCTGGACTCAGTTTATTTTCTGAATACCTTTGCAAGCGAAAGCCTTGAAATCTGAACCGAAACGAAGGAATGCAAGAAGGAAAAGAGTACCAGGATTCCTTGAGGCGTACCAGGTTTAGCGATAGCGCAAATTTACACTTTGCGCTAGATTTAGCAAAACTTCCTTCTCAGAAGTGAATTTTGCAAATGTATATTGACTTTTACACCACGGCGACTGAAAGATACACGCTATATATTTTATCTAAAATAAATCAGCTAAGCACTTACAGGCTTATCGACAATGCTAAAATCAAAACAATAACATTGCATGACAAAGTAGCGAGTTCTCGTATGAATTTCTAAAAACGAAATTTAGTGGTGGTATTTTGCATAATTTGAATGTAATAGAGCATAAATCATCCAAGTAATGTATTTCATATGCATATACTGGTAAATTTAAAAATTTAATGGCCATTGGGATACTTAGCAAAACCCGCTAACCAAATGTAGCTTTAAGTGCTCAAAGCGTTTGTAAACAACCATTGATTCCTCATCGGAACCACGAATTTAGCTCCCTACTTTTGTTGTTCCTTGTTACTGAAAGTAAGTATTTATTCGTATTTTGTTGGCTCATTAGGGTGCCCTGATGAACTGGTAGACACCAGCGTTTATTTATCACCTGATAAATAGCTGACTGGAGCAATTTGTGCTACGCTGAGAATGGGCTTAATGGCCTATACTAAGTTGTCCGGGAAGCTGTCAAATAAACGAGCCATTATGTCTCATATTATTTATCTCGTGTTTTATGTTAATTCTAACCGTTATTATTCATTCAGGCTGCTTTATTTTGCGTCGGCCTGCTTTAGATGGGGCTGGCTATATGCCAGCACGGGCTCTTGTTCCAGGGCAGCTTATAAGGCAGAGACAGACATTAGGCTTGTAACATGAAGGTAGCGAGTCATTGGTGTTATTATTTGGTCCATTCTTTGACTTATTTAAATCTTGGGATGGAAATAGAGAGAAAATGATAGGTATAGTTAGAAATTCATTTAGGTAAAACCATAGTCTACTACCACGGCTGGTTCCTGCCTGTCGACGACCTTGATATTTGCCAACTTTTGCTTATGTTTTTGTTTATGTTTATGCATTTTCTTTTTGTTTATGATATTGAAATCTTTCGTTTTATGATTTTACGTTCATCCCCGAGGGACTGGTACTAAACACTGCGCCCATTGTGCCAGTGAAATGATTGTCCCCGAACCAGAGGGGCACGTTAATATTCTTGGTATTTCTAAGTAAGAGCTCTGCATGGACTATTACCTTGGAAATTTATTTTCCCTATACTTTCAATGTCGCTGATGAAGGAGGTGGCGACGTTTATTGTCAGTCATTTATTATTAACCTCATATCTACCCAACATGGTTGGGGACCCTTTGGGAATGCGGGATTTTGGAAACGTTGGGAGAAAGACCGGACTTCCATGTTGTTGTGGAATGCAAGTCATCAGGGAGCCGTATGTTTAAGAAGGGACTGGCTAAGGAAACCTATTATAAAAGGAACTATACTAACCTAACGTACCCTAACCTAACCTAACCTAGCAGGTCTGTTACTTAGTCGGGGGCTCCACCCCCTGGACCTTCCAGTAAAGGAAACGCCACTTTTTAACAAGAGCTTCTCTGTAACACTGCGCATGAGCGATAGTACTCCAGGATGGCCAGAATACAACTCGTGAGGTTAACTGCAGGTTAATTACAGTCAATTGACAAAAAATAACAGTAAATTCTTGATAAGCAACCAAAATACTGTAGGAAAATTCAGTTTCCAAAGCAATACCCAATGCGGAGCTATTGCTTAGTTCTACCATCATTGGTGTAATTATTTGGTACATTCTTCACTTTATTTAAATCTTGGGCTAAAAAAAAAAAGACAGGTATAACCTAGTTACAAATCCTTTTAGGTAAAACTGAAGACTACTACCATGGCTGGTTCCTGCCTATTGATTACCTTAATTACCTTAATATTTATTGTCTTTTGCTTATGTTTTTATTTTGTTGATGCCTTTTCTTTTTGTTTATGATATTTACAGTCTTTTTGTTTTATGTTTTTACGTTCATCCCCAAGGGGCTGGTACTAAACACAGCGCCCATTTTCCCAGTGAACTGATTGTTACTGAGCCAGAGGGGCATATTAGTATTCTTCCGTTTTACCCCCTTTTAAACCACCTGGTGCTTATCAGATAAAGAATGTTGTAGTAACAAGTCCCAGTAAGTTAGGCTAAAGGGCACAGAAATTGCAAGAAAATTTGGTATTTACAAAAATACCTCAGATCAAATTAAGGTTTTTATGCTGTGCTCAGACGTCTCATTTATATGTATGATATAAAAATCATATTGAAATTTTTTGCAAATTTACTGTTACTGAGATACCTAACGTCTTTTGTTTATGTTTTAATATGCATTCCCTTAGGGCTGGTACAGCATTAAACAAGGTGCTTATGAGAGTGATTTTGGTATTAAAATAAAAGTAAAACTGAACCTACTACCGCATCCCTCTTATTCTGCAACTATCAGTTTACTTGCAAATTTGGCACCATGTTTAGTACCAGCCCCTTGGGGATTAGCATAAAAACATAAAGAAAAAGATGGTTAATATCCTAAACACATGCAAAAATTATAAACACAAACAAAAACATATTGCAGTTGGCGACTGGTGGGGACCAGGGTGCGTACAGTAGTAGTCTTCAGTTTTACAAAAATAAAAATTTACTAGAATCTTGAACAAAAAACAAATATTTTTTCCCCCTCTCTTATATCCAACAAAAATGTGGGACCCTAGTGGAACTGGGGTTTAGTGGGAGTAAACCAGAATTGAATACAGTGCACAGGGCAGGAAGGTAGGAAATATATAAATCACAACAAAATCAGTCAAAATAATGTATAGTTCATGTGTGTCAAGAGTAAAACTTCTTAGAAAATGAAGGAAAACTGTAGCAAGGGTAAGGACAAACATCCTGTTCACTCTACTTTACCTGACTTTGCTGTTATTGCTCACAACACAGGCAGGCTGATGCTGCAAACAGTGTGTTGTTTTCTAGTATCATGTTTAATACAGTACCACTGTACTCAGTTTGCTAGGAATTTTATTTTGGCTAGAACTAAAATGTGGCATAGTTTACCTAGTGCAATTGTTGAGATCTTCTGATCTCCAGATGTTTAAGCAAGGAGGAAATTCATTTCTGCTTTCTGCTGCCATCTCCAGAATTCAGGTGTATTGGTTTTTATGTTCTTTTTCCTCATATTTATTTATCATTTGTTGCTAGTCAGTTGACTCAGTCCATAAGGGTTTTCAGCTAAAGATTTAAAGAGAGAAAATATAGAGATGCATCCTAACCTAATCTAGGATGCTAGGCCTTTATCAGACTGGAACATTGCTTACCATGTATTCCTTCAATCTAATCTTACTTACAGTTGTTTTGGATTTTGTGGACCTTTTTGAAGGGGCAGATTATTACCAATAAGGCATACAAGCAGTAGGATTGTTTTTACAATCAACAGTCTGTGAAAGAATACCATAAAAAACTCAGCCATGTACAACTACTTTTTGTTCCTACACAAATACAAACTTCCGTTCTTTACACATGAATTTAGCTTGCAAATGCGAGCTGGAATGGCCATTCAAACTTATTAAAAAATAAATTGACTGCTTTGGAAAGCCCTCTCCCACGTTTCCTATGACCTGTGGTCTGATTGTCAATTTGGGTTGATGACCACCCATGGCCTTGCTCACCAGGTGGAGGTCTTGCCTTTACTAGATAGAGCAAGGGTGCCAGGAATTGGTCACCTTTTTCCCCAACTTCTTTGGAGGTGTCCGAGATGCGAGGGTTGGATAAGCGTTGGGGCTATGGTAGGAAGCGTTCTGAGCTTTTTCCCAAGGAAACATGTACCAATAACAGTCTTAGAACTGAACGGGTTGTACACTTAAGTATGGAATGTTCCCATGGGGGTTTTGGATGGGCCTCCTCCTCTTGCTGTAGGGGTGTCTCAGTTTTTCGCACCTGGAATGGACCCACAGGTCCTGTACACCAAGATTCAAACAGCGAGGTGGAGGGGCTGGTTTTTCTAGTGGTTGTCAAGCTTGGCTGCGAGCCGGATGGCCTTGGGGAAGGACCTGGGCATTACCTGCAGATTTTTCCCTGCCATTGAGAGGGCTTAGGCCTTCACTCAGTTGCCTCGGTCATGACTTATTAGTAGTGTGTTGAGACATATGAATTCATCTGTATTTGTACAGGGAATTCATGTAGAGCCAATTCAGCCTGCTTGGTTCTTTCTGTGCCCCTGACCTGTCAAAAGAACTCTTAATCTTGGCCAGTGCCTAACCGAACTATAGGTACTCAGTTTTCTTTTTTGGCTTTTTTCTAGTCTGTAGCTAGACTCTCTCTCTCTCTCTCTCTCACACATGTAAAGGTAACAGCATATTTTAGGTGGTCTTTGTGTGGGATCTTTGATCCTTCGCTTTAGAAATGTGGCACCTTGTACAAGGAAGGTGGCCTGAAGGAGGAAGCTATATTCAAGAAGCTTTTGTCTTTGGGGGTTAGTCTTTGTTGACTATCTGGCCCACTGGATAACTGCCTGTGAGCTGTTTTGTTTGTTGGGGAACGGGATACAGTGTTGTCTCGAGTCCCTGGACAAATTTTGGCACTGAAAGTTGGTCTGCCTCTGTGGTCTACTTTGATCCTTCTGGATTGAAGTAGAGGCTGTGGCAAGGTCAGTGCAGTTTAGTTTGTGCAATTCATTTCTTTCTAGCATTTATATTGAAGGCATTTGTAAAACTGTGAATTATATACAGATTGACATTGTTTCTAAATTTTAACACATTTTCCAAGATTATCAACCATAAGTAATGTACGTAAATGAACTACAGACCTGTAAATGTCTTTACTCTGAAATATTTAAAATGCTGTAGAGGAAGGCTTTAAGATTCATATAAAAAAAGTGTGTAGAATATCAAAATTTATTATGATCCAATAATTGGGTATATATTTTTTTTCAGAATCGACATGAGTTACAACCGTGGCCGAGGATTTGGGTTTGGTGGTTTTTCAATAGCTAAGAAGCAGGACATTACACCTCCACCTCCCAATGCCACACTCAGCAAACATGGTTATCACACCATGACTGCTATCAGCCAGAATGCAATATCTGGAGGTTGCGGATATGGTCAGCCACGCAAACGACCGAGAGATGAGGATGAGTGAGTATTTTTCATTAATGATAACTTTTTGGTACAGAAGTCAGTGTAGTAAATTGTAGTCCATTCTGTAATTACAGTAGTTTATTGTTTAGTTACTCAGGGAAAGAAAAGATGCAGATTTTGTATTATTGTCTATATTATCAAGCTATATTGCATTACACTAGTTTGGATTTCACTACATTAATTTGTGAAATGTACAGATTCTTTGATACAGAACTAATGTGCAGCATGTCTTACAATTTTTCCAGAAGGAAATAAATCTTTTATTGTATTTGTTCCTACGGAAATGCAAACCATTGCTTTTTAGAAGGGAGTATCCTTCAGTCATTGCTGGGATCAGTCATTGAAAATACAGTAACGAGGCAGTTAATAGTTGGAGGTGAGGGTTGAGTGGGGGATTATATCTCTCTTACCAACCATCACACTTACATTTCTTTTGGCTGCCATAGAGAACAGATGCTCTGTGAGTCTCTGATCACCCATGCTGCCTTTAAACCTTCAGCTTCAAAGGCAGCTTCTGCTCTGCTCAATTTGTTCACAACCAGGTTGAGCAGAAAATTTAAGGTTGTCTGCTCTTCATCTCCAGATCCCTGGGCAGTGGCGGAAGATGGTTTTACTTGGTGCAATCTGGCTGTGTTATACGTTTCCACTGTTCAGACTTCTTTGCAGGATTATGAACAGTGTGTTTATAATCCCCAGTCTTCGCAGGAGGCTGTAGCTCCTCGTCAGACTGAGTGGTATCCCAATCTGCTGTCTTTCCATCCTTACCCCTCTTCCTGTTGCATCATCTAGGCCGAATAACATGCTGGAGTCAGACAAGATATAGATGGGCATACATAAGGCATGTTGTACTAGTCCCTGTGACTGGGATGAATCGCCCTCGTCATCTGTCTCATAACAAGGGGATGAGGTGCTTGATAGAGTTTAGCCCTGATCCCATTACTGTACTTGGCATTAGCCAGAACTAGACTGCCTTCCAGCTTGTAGTCTCTTAGGCGAGATGTCTTGGTCTCCTTTCAGGAGTACACTTTGGTATTGTAGAGCACTTGGGCCCAGGGTCCTACTGCTTTGGCCAACCATTCTGCCAGATTGGTAGGAGGTTACAGAAGTCATAGCATCCCCTGCTTGCAAGTCAACCAGGAGCATGTCTTCCTTGGTGGCTTTCAAAACAACTGATTCCATCTTGAGCTGAAGGATACTTGTTAATAAAAGACTCTTGTTTGTATACTGTACTAGAAAAAATAATTAATTTTAAAATTTATTTTTCAACTACGAATGCTAGCTGTTAGATTGTTCATTCATATTTAGATTGAATTTCTCATTTTAAAGCTTGCCATGTTCTCAGGTATTTTGATGATGAAGATGAAAGTTTAGATGGGGCTTATCAGCCAGCACCCGGCAGTCCAGGTCCACAGAAAAATGATGCAGATGACTCAGATGAAGACCCACTAGATGCATTTATGGCTGGCATTGAGCAAGAGGTTTGTTGATGAGTTGTTTAGGTCATATTTTCCCCTCTCTATTCTGTAATTAAAGAGAGCAGTTTTCTGTAGTATCTTAGTTATAATTTTACATTTTGATTGTACTGTTATTGTAAGCTGAATTAACACTATGTACTTTATTTTTAATTTAGTAAAAAATAAGATTCAAATTTTGATTAATCTCAGTATCAGACTGACCAGATCAGTTTAATGTTTAGAAAAAGGACAATTTTTCATGTAGAATAGTTTGCCTTTGTAAAGGTTACATTAAAAGAACTAAATTTGTTAATGGAAAAAGTTTGTTTTTACCAAGTCATAGGCTTCTGTCGAGTGCTTCCTTTGAGAACCCAGTATGGTACCATATTTTGGTAGATACCCTGAAGTAGACTGTCAGTAAAATAATATGATGTAGAAATCTATTTTATGTAAAGGAAATATTTTAAATGGATATAGTGAGCTACAGTATTTACTGGTAATTTCAGATGCAGTGCAGTAGGTTATCATAAGATAAAAGAAAATATGCTGTGGCTGATAGCAGTTGCATTTAGCGTACTTCAGTTCATTGAGAGAGGTATTGACCTACTTGTTTAACCTTGCGAATATTTGACAGGTAAAAAGAACCAAAACTAAAGGTGCTGAGGAGAAAAAGGAAATGAAAGGAGTTCGAGATGACATTGATGGCGAGGACGACGAAGAATCATATTACAGATATATTCAAGAAAATCCAAATGCAGGAAGGTAAAAACCAAGAGAAATGTCTTATTGATATACTGTAATGCACTACCTTTGACCTCTGTTAACTGCCAATTTATTGGATTAATTATATCTTTTTGTGATGTGTGAGTGGTAGCAATGGCTTTTTCTGGTACATTCAAAATTATAGGGTAATGTTAACTGATAAACTTATTTTTGAACTGTTATTTGTTACTTTATCTACAGAATTTGAATTGCTTAGCTCAACAGATGATGATAATCTCCATTTGTGGCTGGATTTTTGAGTTGCAGGATGTTTTCTTGCATATTGAAATCAAAGCCCTGTTAGATGATGTCATATTTTGTCACAGAATTTCTTGAATGTCTCCCATTCATGTGGGTGTTGAAGTATACTTATTTAACTTATTTACAGGCAACAAGAAGAGAGCGATGATGAAATTGAATACGACGAAGATGGCAATCCCATAGCACCAAAGAAACCCAAATATATTGACCCTCTCCCTCCGATTGATCATTCAAATATAACTTACTCTGAATTTACGAAAAACTTTTATCAGGAGCATGAAGACATAGCTGCGCTTTCACCTAGTCAGGCACAAGATTTAAGAATAAAACTGGGAATAAAGGTGCGTATATATCTTTTCAGCGAAGCATTCATTGTTCCGTTTGTTCATACTTGGTAAATATTAAGATTTTAGGTTAGTTTTGTTCCTGTGAATTCTTTATGGTGTCGTTTTTTGATTCTGAATACAATATTCATATTATTTTATGGAATGTGAAAATAACAATCTGCAGGAGATTATATTTGTGAGTTTCAGAGTGCAGAGTACAGGTATTATTATTTTGAATACTGTATATTTTTCCTGTTAACCATTATAGAATACAAATTATGTATTCTCTGTTGCTGTATTTTCAGGTAACTGGTTTTGATGCACCAAAGCCTGTCACAAGCTTTGGTCATTTTGGTTTCGATGAGGCCCTCATGAAGGCCATTCGTAAATCTGAGTACACACAGCCCACCCCAATCCAGTCACAGGCTGTGCCCATTGCTCTGAGTGGACGAGATGCTATCGGCATTGCTAAAACTGGCAGCGGTAAAACTGCAGCTTTTATATGGCCAATGTTAGTTCATATAATGGATCAGAGGGAATTGGCACCTGACGAAGGGCCTATTGGACTTATTCTTGCTCCTACTCGTGAGTTGGCACAGCAGATTTATACTGAAGCACGGAGATTTGGAAAAGTGTACAACATTCAGGTATGTAAAGGTTGTCTGTACAGGTTATGGTTGTTAGACAGTTTTATTTTTTGAGTAACTAGTTTTGGAATTGTCAGACAGTAAAAACAGTCATAGAAGTATGTTTAACGTTTAAAAAATTGTTCATACAAATCTAGTACAGTAATCATAAGAGGCCTAAATCTGTACAGGTCTTATCCCATTGCCTCATTATCCAATAAAGACCACATCTACTCTGCCACAGCAATCTATATAAGGATGAACTTCTCCTAGGTTAAAATGGACTTTTTTAGGCCATTGTCAGTGAAAAGTGCTCAAATATTCTCGCTGCTCACGCAAGTCATATATCTCCTCACTCGTATGTGCCGCAGCATACTTTTCACTCGCTGGGATAATGTTAATGAGGTCTCCACATCTTTGGAGCTGTTAGGTAAAATGGACTCAGGTTATGAATTGTTGTTTTGTGCCACACTCATATCAAGGGCACTGTTTTTAAGGTCATCTCTGATATAATGCTGCGCTGTTTCATGAAGTTCAATTATTGACAAGCAACTTACTGTCATTCTTTACCAGGAACTCTTTGCTTCATCATTTTTGAAAAGAGGCTATGCCATTTAGTGCTGCAGATTGCATGAAAGTTCATTTTCACCTTGCTTTTTAGTGCTAAGGTATCAGTCTTAACTATTGTACATTGTTGCAGGTTGTATGTGCGTACGGTGGTGGTAGTAAGTGGGAACAAAGTAAGGCTTTAGAAGCTGGAGCAGAAATTGTAGTAGCCACACCAGGCCGCATGATTGACATGATTAAGATGAAGGCCACCAATCTTCAGCGAGTAACCTTCCTGGTTCTTGATGAAGCAGATCGCATGTTTGACATGGGTTTCGAACCACAGGTGGGTAGTGGATTGTGATTTGCAAAATGTGCTAGTGAAAATTGTTGAAGCATTAGTACTCTGTCAATGCAAATGTGTTATTTGTTTTCATCTTTAATTATTGTAATGTTTAAAATGGATGATAAGTGTATCTGGAATATGTTTTAACTGGAATGAAAGTTAGGTTTTTTTTAGTTTACCTGATTCAGTTTCTGTTTCTTTCATTTTATTTGGCCGTAAATAGCACATGATCAATCATTTGTACAAAAAACAGTCAAACAATAGTGCAAATGATGAAGAGATTGTTTCACTACAGGCTGTGTTTAGTTGGTGGAGGTTTATTTATTTGGTTTTTTCATCTGCCATTTTGAAAGTCACCTGAAGTCTTTGATTCAAATCCTATTGCTGCTGTTGTAGTAGGATTGTGCAGTTAGTTTGATTTCTCAGTTTCAGTTTATGCCTTTGCAGAGGCGTTATGTGAATTATAGTTATTTTATGCTAACTCTCATTTTATTCAATTTGTTTCTTTAGTGTTATGTATTTACGAACATTCACAGGTCAGTCATTCCATTATGCCAGATAAAATAAGAAAGTAAAAATAAAAGATAAAATTGTTGATAGGAATTTAGTTGCTGTGCAACATGCATAACTTAGGCATTGACTGTTTTTCACTTTTAACTTCTACAGGTGAGATCTATATGTGACCATGTTCGACCAGATCGCCAGACGTTGCTCTTCTCAGCCACATTCAAGAGAAAAGTGGAGAAACTAGCAAGAGACGTTTTAATTGATCCTGTTCGTGTTGTCCAAGGAGAACTTGGGGAAGCAAACCAAGATGTCACACAGGTAGCAAGAATACATTCCTTCAAGTTTCATGATTGTTGCCCTTGATTTTGAGGGAATTACTGTACATTACTCTTAACCCCTAGATGTGTTATGGCATCTAGCATTCCATATGCAGGCAACAAAAGGGTGCTATGACGTTTTTAGCTTTGTTGTAATAGTTTCGTGGTCTTTTGTTTACTTTTTACAGTCTTCTGGTTCTTGTCATTCACATGATCCATATTCAGCCGTCAGTATTCCCCTAAAGGATTACAACCAGTGGTCTCCCTTATGTGGTGCGATGTTGGCATTACTAGAGATTATATGCAACCTCTCTCTCTCTCTCTCTCTCTCTCTCTCTCTCTCTCTCTCTGTCCAGTTTTCAGGCCTTGTTGATGAAGCCTGTGTCCCAACTCCCAACCATGTGAGAATCTTGAACTGTGCCTCATTAAAACAGTTAAACTGTTCAGTAATAATAACTATCATCAGAATTCATATAGAAAACATTGACATAATCTTTTTTTCAGATCGTGAAGGTCATGTCTGTTGGAGGTCACAAGTGGAGCTGGCTTCTGCAGCACCTTGTAGAGTTTATGTCATCCGGGTCCGTTCTCATTTTTGTTACGAAGAAAGCCAACGCTGAGGAACTCAGCAAGAACCTGAACGTCAAGGAATACGAAGCCCTTCTTCTGCATGGTGATATGAGCCAGTTCGAGAGAAACGAAGTCATCACAGCTTTTAAGAAGAAAGACAAGCCCATTTTGGTTGCCACTGATGTAGCTGCGCGTGGTCTGGACATTCCTCACATAAGAACAGTCATTAATTTTGATGTTGCCCGGGATATTGACACTCACACTCACAGAATTGGTCGAACAGGTAGTATTTCTCAGAAAAGTATTGTATTTGAAAGTATCTTGAATTCATTGATGAGGGAGGATACTTTATGGTATTATATAATTGTCAAGTTATATTTTCTTTTCTCTTTTTTTTTTTTTTTAGCAAATGCTTCCATCAAAGTACAGTGAATGAGTTCAGATAATATGTATAAAAAAAGTCAGTCCCTTAATATTTTATTTTATTTGAAGGTCGTGCTGGAGAAAAGGGTACTGCTTTCACCCTCGTTACTGAAAAGGACAAAGAATTTGCAGGGCACCTCGTACGAAATTTGGAAGGTGCTGCACAAGAAGTTCCTTCAGAATTGTTGGAGTTGGCCATGCAGAGCTCATGGTTTCGCAAATCTCGTTTCAAGCAAGGAAAAGCCAAAGCTTTGGGTGGAAGAGGCCTGGGCTTTAGAGAACGTCCTGGACTTGGTTCTCTACCTACTACAGAAGGTTCAGGTATGTCTTTTATGAATAATGTTGGAGTTGTTTTAGAAAGGAGAGGAGCTTGGACAGTCGCGTAGGAAGAGACTAGATGGAATAAATGAAAAGTTAAAGCCAGGAAACAATATGGATGTGGCCAGAAGGACACTGCAAAGAACATTAGTACCGTATAGTTTGCCATGCAAAGCCAACTGTAGCTTTTAGCCCCATAGAAGTATATCATTGAGAAAATATAGTATATCAGAAATGTAAGTTCATTTTTCTCCTAAATGTGACAGGTAAATTTTCTCTGTAGTGTGAAATACTTTGTTTTCTCTGTATGCAAGATACTGAACTAAAATTTTTATTCTTCCATACTATCAACAGAGAGCAACAATAGCAATAGCAGAAACATTAACGTTGGTCCGGCTGGTCAGGCGTATGGAGGAGGTGACCCAAGCACAACAGGACCGGCGACGAATCGTCTCGCTGCCATGAAGGCAGCTTTCCAGTCCCAGTATAGGAATCAGGTACGTCAACAACTGTTTATGCTGACTTTGCAGTTTATGCAGAATTTACTGAAAGCCTTTCTCTCCGTCTCATATGTTAGAACTTTACATATGCTGTTTGAATTTATGTTAATTTTTTCTTGTTTCAGTTCACTGCAGCCAGCCCCGATACATCTTGGACAACGGGCGTGGAGAACAAGTCGCAGCAGGTGCAGCAAGTTCTACCCCCTGGCAAGGAGCGCAGGAGAAAATCCAGATGGGACGATTAGGTTCTTGCTGTTGTACAGATTTTAATGTGTAGATATTAGACATCAGACTTTCTCTCCAAGTTTCATAGTGTATAATTTAGCGATAGGTATGAAGATATAAGCTTTCTATTAGCCCTACCTAGATTTTTCACCATTTTCATCGTCATCGTCTGAACAAGTGACACGTCAAGAGTGAGTTTTTCTGTGACGTACAGTACAACAAAATACCATAGAACCTTAACCGTAAGGTTAGTGCTTATGTTGTTTTCCCTCTCATTTCATAAATGCTCATTGTGCAGTTATTTGCAGAGTAATGACTTCGCCTCATTAGTGCATTCTTCTTTCACCTGATTGTAGTTACTACTGTGAAACTGACTCGAGAACTTAGGGAAAAGTAATATGTATACTAAGGAAATTTTCAGTATCGTTTTATTTTGGGTCAGGAGATTTTATGGCCTTTTCATTTCATTGTGGTCATTATTGATATTCCCTCAGTTTGCTTCTCTGCATAACCTCATAACTCGTATCCTCTTTCGAACTTATGGTATCTTTGTTGTTGTTTATCCTGGTTTGCCCTTCATAGTAAGAAATGTTATAAGAAAGTTGAATTCTGTCTTGGGTTACTGTTTTAAAACGAAACCATCTAAAAAGGTCTTGACACGTTAGTTATGATGCAAGTAACAGGTGCAGAGCGAGTTAAAATCTTGGCAATTTGTTACTTTGCCAAACATTTTTATCATACTTATTTGGTTTTTATTTTGATATCTGTATTTTCAGAGTTGATATATGGACCTGAATAATCATGTTGAAACGTCCATTCATATGCTTTCGTAAAGAACGTTCAACAGTATTTTAAGATTAGGAGGATGCACATCATGAATAGTTGAAGTTCAAAGAGAGATGAGTGAGTCCTCTATCCTGTTTGTATTTTTGGAGCTATTTTGACAGATTGACATTCAGTTTGGACTTTGAGGATGACCGCTAACTTGTACTGTAACTGAATATAGGAACAAAGTACACTTTGATATTTGAAGTAGAAAAAAGATATGCACTGGAATTTAATGTTGAGGACAAGGATATGTAATCTTGGAGGAGGTTTTATGTTTTGAGAGAATATCAGCCTGAACATTTAGCATTGCTGACGAACGTTACTTTTCAAAAGTAAGGTCACACTTAAATGTTTGGGCATGTATCCCAAGGCTGCTTTAGCACATTGGGATCTGGTTCTGTAAGACTGGCTATTGGCCTCTTCCATTTCAGGTCTTACACTTTCCTCATATATATTTTGTCTGTATGCATATCTGGTGAGATTAAGTTCGTGTTTTTCATATTGAAAAACTAAATTTTAAACTTATATGCCACTTCCATTTAAAGTTAAATACAAGTGTAAACGTTGAGATATTTTATTGGCCATAGAATTAAATGAAGTATTTCATATTTTTGTATGTTAAATATTAAGAGGTTTGCCCTTATGTAACAAGTAAATATCTCAGATTGTTTTCCGTCACTAATTCTGATACTCAGAATCATCACTAGGTTTAAAGGTAGATCCAGTACCTTTAACAAATTTTTATAGTTATTCTTCTATTTTGCGATGTTTTATCAAGCGATTTTGACATCCTTCACGGGAAGTCAAAGTTGTGTAAGACCTGCTGTTTCTTACGAAATGTGAGCAAGATGATAACATGAAGGCATTTCATGCAAGTTTGTTCAAATCAGTGCAAGATGCAGTTGCTAAACAGACTTTTACATACCTCATACTGTTTTCCTAATTCATTTAAGTCATTCATTTCATGTACCCTTTTTCTTTCTTCATAGTTCACAGTCCAACTTCAGCTTTCAGGCTTGACTTTTCACCTCTTATTTTGGAGTGAATCTATTGTGCGTGCATACAAGGGTCAATAAATTTGACAGTTGTCAGATTTTTCTATTATGATAGTGTTGAATTCATATACTATATTACATAAACATTATTGTGTATCTTTTAGTTGTTGAAATTTCATGATTTATATATCACTCATTATTATTTTACTGATATTAACCTCATTTACCATGATATGAATAATTACGTGTTACAGTGTTTTGTAGTAAGGTACCCCATTTAATGACTGATCAAGTTACAGCATCTTTCTTATGACCTATAAAACATTACATTATGCCATTAATATCATGTCCAGATCACCAGAGACTAAAGTTTGCCGCACCTCTTTCCCTCCTATCACTAGGGGTCATCCATGCATGACGCTGCATGTACCTGTAGGCAATAAACAAGTCAGTGAGTGGTTCTCGAGTGTTTCCCTTGCTTGTTGTATCATGTCTGTAACCAAAAAGGTGGTATCTGGCATCAGAACTTTCTTACAATTGGCCTGAAAAGAACAGGGACCAAGTAACATCAGAAAGTGGTGCACGTTTTACAGACACCATCAAGGTAAAGCTATTGGTACCACCATATTGCATTTTAACTTACACAGTGGGGAATCCATCAGACAAGTTTTCAAGGATGTGAATAACATTGAAATGACCCTATGTTCAGGTCTGTGTGCTTTCGTGATTTCCTCGCCTGCTTTAGTTACTCTTTTGTGCACTGCCCTCGACTGGTGTACAGTGTACTTTAATCAGTGTGATATATTCATGCTTAGTGTTTTTGCCCATATTGCAATAACTGGCAATACTTTTGTTTGATGTGTCTAACACAATGTCCTGTCTAGGATCTAATATTTTACTTTATTACTGTAAGTATTTCCTTTATTTCATTGATTTTCCTATTGATAGATAACAGTTTTAAAGAGGTTTAGAGTTTTTAGAGAAAGTTTTGCATTTCGGAAATCTATAACTTAGAAGTGCAAGCCAAGAAAAGTGTGGTAGACAAATAGTTTTGTTGCTGGATGTACTGACTGTTTTCAAAGCTGAAAGTATGGTTTTTGAAAAGAGAAATAGTTTTATGGGATTCCTAAAACTTGCTGATCATTAGGAAAGGAAGACTAAATTACTCTTATTATTTCTACTTTGTTTCTTGTAATCATATCTCATAAGAGCATGCTTTTCTGTCCCAACCTCATTACATGACTGAGGACTACCGCGTTAAAGTTATTGTCAGCCAAACGTGTAAATTCTGTACACAGTAGTTGTTAGTAGGTAGTGTGAGATAGATTTGCTTTCTGTAAAACTGTACCTCTCTCATTTATTTACTTGTATATTCTGTAGGTGTTTGTACATAGGAAACAAGCTGTAGGTGTACATATGGCTATCTTGTCAGTGTTCGACAAGAAAGAGAACCTTGTGTCAAGGAGATGATTGAATGCTAACTGGTTAGTTTGCTGAATAATTTACTAGGAGGATAATAGACTGCCCCTTTTTAGGTTTGCTGAGAATAGTCTCAGTGGTTGTGGTCATGCTTCTAGCAGTGTTTGACAGCTAAATTGAAGAGGTTAATAAAATGTAAAGTTAATGAGAAGAGACTAAAAATCAGTGACAGAAGATATCAAACTAAGAATTTCCAGCTTTGACCAATTGATGAGTGTTGGATGGCAGTTGTAAAGCAGTGATTAGATACAAGTCTTTATAAGTGTTAATAAAAGCTGAGGTTAGTAAATAAAAGCTGAGGTTAATGCTGAGAGTAGTAGGCTTTCATGTTGATTGAGGACAGATAGACAGTAGCCCGTATTAGCAAAAAATTCCTTTCATATGCTAGCTGAGACACCACACGTGCACGCTGCCTTTGACTGCCTGTAATGCCAGCCAACTAACCAGTTACCTTTCAGTTACTGTTCCTTGTTTCATGCTTCATTCCCTTTTATTTTTGGCAAGAAGACCATACCCAAAACCTGTGTTGATTGCTATGAAATATTCAAAACATCCACCTTAGATAGCTAAGAAACTTAATGCTGGATTTACATAGAAATGGGGTTGACTACGTAGATGTATTTATATGTAGCAAAAGAACCATCTGTCGAAGGTTGGTTGCTCAAATAAATCTTACATATGTTTATATATCTTAGAAAACCAAAGTTTGTTGCCATAGCATTTGTAAAGTTAATCTGCATATTGTTATATCATTCCCTTTCCATCAAGTTCAAGAAGCAAAATGTCAGTGGACTTGCCAAAAATCTGTAAATAACAATAAATTAAGTTTTCTGCTCAATAAAATGGAATAACAGTGTAAAAGTATTTTTATGGTTTTCCATTGTAATTTACATTTTGCATTATCACGAGTAATGTTAATTGCATCAATTATTGGAACTAAATCCCTTGGTGTGTGGAGTAGTACAGGCAGTCCCTGGTTTACGACGGGTCCGGCTTACAACGTTCCGAGGTTACGACGCTTTTCAAATGTATTCATCAGAAATTATTTCCCGGTTTACGACGCATGTTCCAGGGTTACGACGCGTTGTACGCTGATCCGATGGAAGAAATATGGCTCCAAAATGACAGAATAATCAAAATTTGGAGGTGTTTTTTATGAAAAACTCAATAAAAATGCAGTTTACATCATTTTCAATACACTCAGAGCATTAAAAGTAAGGTTTTCTTTGGATTTTTGACGATTTTCAACGATTTTTCGGTTCACGACGATTTTCGGTTTACGACGCGGCGTAAAAACAGAACCGCCGTTGTAAACCGGGGACTGCCTGTATGTATTTTAATTAAGCGTTTTGAGTTATAATTTCAACCAATTGGAAAATGGCTTTGAAAAGTGTCTTTTCAAGAAAAATCTTGCAGAATCTATAATATTATCAGATATATTTATTTAGTAGTTGAGTTTTGGAAAGTATTATATCTGAGACATATTGGGCTTGTTAAAATCCTACCATAGCAAATATATTATATAATGACATTGGCATAAATGTGTCCATTTTCTCTCTCCACAAAATGAATGTTACTTTATGGAAGATCTGGTAAAAAATTAATTTGTATACTCATAGTGAAATGGAATTCAGTATACAGTACTTGAAGTATATTTTGCCATTTCGCTTACTGTAGAATTTAAAAGGATAGCATCGAATATAAGTATTAGTGGAGTTTTTATATTTTGTACAAATTTTTGTACAAGTTTCTGCTGACATAATTTGTTTTAATTGCAATCCCGTTACTTATAATTTAACCCAGTTTTGTGGTCAGTGCAATGCCAGACACTTCAGTCTTCATTTTAACAAATGCAAGCAGCCAATAGGCAGCTCTGGACATTCATACGCTTTACATATCCCTGAATCCCCAATAGCTAATTGCCTCACCTTTTGTATGGTTGCTGAACTCTCCACAATTTATGAATTCCTTAGATTTTCTAAGGAATGATGTCAGATGCCAAGACCAACTAGCAGGACCTCTGGTTGGAGCAGTGGACGTTTGACCAGTTGCTTCCTTACCAACAGAGTAGTACTGCTTTTGGCCAAGAAGAGTCCAGCCACGTCAATGAGGTCTTCATCTTCATCGAAATGAAAACCCACTACTGTATACGTGTCATTCACAGATGACTGGAAACCCCCAAAAGGACCAAGAGAGCACGCTGCCCACGGTGTAGGACTAGGGAAATGCTGGTAAGCCATACAGCAGCCTTCGATGTGCCTGGCTCTCAAATCTAAGATCCAGATTTGAGAAGGTCCACCTCATGGTTGCTGTTGATGGCTGCAACTTTGCAGGTGCCCTCAAGGCCCAACAGGATGAAGCTTCTTTAATAAGACCTGGTGATGGACCTGCAGGATCTGCAGCTTGAAATGACCACAGAATCTAAAGAAAATGGTTATGGTTACAGAACCCGAAGCAACTGTATTGAAGAATTCCTATTTTTCTTTTGACATTTTCATGGCCAACACTGCTGCAGGCACCATTTGTGGATGTCATACTACTAATGGCAGGTAGGGGGTTCCATTCAGGGTTAGGTCTCTAGTTTTTCCTTCACATGAATGTAAGGCTTTGGAAGTTTTACAAGGCGTTGAAATGTACCCATCAGGCCTGACAAATGTCTCATGTACCAAAGCTTTGGCCTGGGATGCTACACCTTTTCCACTGCTGGCAACAACAAACCAGAGTGAGTGGGTTTGAGGAGCAACCAATACCTTGTTAGCTGAAAAAACCAAGAAGTCAGAAGACATTTCCTAGACCAAGTGATTGGTAGCTTCAATTGAGCAAATCTAGGTTTTCCCTCAGGATGACCCTATAAATGTTAGCCAACACAGTGATGAGAAAAATATCATTGGAGGAAGTTCTAGGTCTGGTTTCTCTTCAAAACTTAAGGTTCTTTGCTTTGCAGACCTAATGGGTCCATTGCTGTATCTGGAGAACATGGTTAAAACAACAGTGACAAAGAAGCTAAGGGGTTTCTACACCTGCTGGAAGACCCCAGGACATAGAAGCAGGAAAGACAGAAAACTTAAAGGTTTCAAGCAAAAAAAAACATATATATATATGTCCACCCCTTCAAGAGCACTTCCAACAAGGAGACAGCAGTCACCCATATAGGCTGGGAGAGGCAGCCACTCCAGCCAGCACCAAGCCTGATTGGAAAGGAAGATGCATCTCCCCGTCACCCTTACTTAATTCACTTCCAGTCTGATGAGAGTTGTACAGCAGCAATTTAGATAGGACAAAGTCTTGAACAAAGTGAAATTGATGATGAATAAGCATGCTGTCATAGAGGTGTTGAGTGACTCACCAGAGTTTTACAGTACTGCTTGTGGTTCCTGAGGCAACAGGAGAGGGCTGCCTTACCATCGACCTCAGCCTGCTGGACTATGCGTACTCTTGTTTCAACTCATTTGTCACTGAAAAATGACAGACGGTCATGGCAACACTGGGGGATACACTCACCTATAGACAGAGGATGAGTGAAAAATGCTGGTAGAAGAACACGAGAGATAATAACAAATGAATGCCTCTGAGAGAAAATGAGAACAAATGCAGAGAGAGAGAAATAGATGATCCTGTTGTCTTAAAGTAATAATACAGGACTTTACTTTTTTTTAACTTGATCAGTTGATGAAATTCATGATTTGAAAATATCAGCTAAGCATAAGTTGTCGGTAAGAACAGCTCACTATAGTTTTTTTTAGTTAGTTTTAACAATCCCCTTGCTTGCATCATATTAACTTCAAGTACGACCTCTCTTGGTTTCAGATGACACTATGGCCGTTTGGCCAGTACTGTATTTGTGATAAATACTCCACTATAACAAATGTTTAGCCTTTATATTAATGTCAACAGTAGTTCCTAGGATGTAGGGTATTAGTTGTTATTATATTGGTAGTTTTATGATGTGTCATGGGCATTGTCATATTATCCACTGCCATATTGGTCTTTAGTTGCAGCCACTTGAGAACATTTTGTGTTACTTTGCGTTGCAAGTGTTTTGCGCCTCAGCTGTTGTGTCTGTTGAAGCATTGAAATTAAATCTGTGGGTTGGATTACCAACCACAGGTATTCTTAAATTACTATGAGAAAATAAAATTTTTTTGTAAATCTGCAGTGGTGTTCTGTAATTAAAGATTGTACTGAAATAGTTTGAATGCTAAGCACTACATCAGCATTTTGGTTTATGAAAATCATTTATGGATGAAATCAGTGTCCTTGGGTTGTTTGAACGCAATGATCACTTATTTTTCGAGTGTATTCTTGTACTACTTGTAAAATGTGAAAATTTAAAATGTTGTAGTTTTTCACCATTACTAATGAATGCTCAGAAAGATTTAAAAAAAAATTCTAAACAAATAAATGGTGAAATTAGGTATTGCTACTTGATAGTACTGTAGAGAAAAGCTAGATCTCAGAAATTTGTGACAAAAATGTTAATATGTTGTGTACAAGAACAGTGTAGTGAGCTTTACAGCAGAAACTCGATAGCGTTGCACATAGTTCATTTGCCTACCTAATATGAAATTTAGTGAGTACTTTGTAGATTTGCACATCATCATTATATGGAAGTTGGTAACATGGTTCACATCCTCTCTCAAAGGAGATGACTTGTAAAACTCATGCAGTAGCCTAGTGGTTTAGTAGTCAATTTGTAGTGTCAGTGTTGCTGATTGTAACGATACAAATGTAAGGGCTTTGTCTTAGATAACTTTTCCCACCCTTCTCTTTCTGTCCCATGTACAATCATTTGGGGGGACAAAGGAATTTTAACAAGGATTCTGTTGGGTTTGCATTGACTGGTTTGTAAGATGCTGATTTTTGTATGTCTAATGGATTTGAGAGTTACTGAAGTTACTGCATATGAGGATTATATGATCATTAAGACTCTATGTTGTCGCAACTAGTCGGTAACTTTGGCAGTCACAACTGGTGTGGCAGCTTCCTAACATTCTCTGTAAGGGCTGATAGGTTTATCACAGTTTTACAACTTCAGAAGGTTTTATGAGAGACTGTGTGATTTATCTAGTGTATATTTTCCTTTTGATCATGTCTGCTTACATACAAATGCTAACCTTACTTGGCATGTGCTCAAACTTCGAATGCTGTATGCAGCAGGACTTTTAAGAAACTATATCTTGGTATTACCATTTAGTAGTATGTGACAACAAATGCCTCCTAGCTGCCATTATGTTTTCACCCTCTACCTTACTGTTGGTGCTCAGCTTTTATTTGGCCGGCCCTTTAGTTGTATAACTAGAAAAATATATATATTTTTTTTTATCACAAAACCCTTACCTGTACCTAGCCTACTCATGCATCTGTGTAAATCCCTGGCATTCCATTTCAAGTAGAAGGAAGACCTACTAACTGTTGGAATATGTGCATGTGTAAACTCATTTCAGAGCTACCGGTGGCTAACTGTATCACAAGTTATGTTCTCTGAACCAGCAACAAAAGAGATGTTTGTGTGATATCTCATGATTAAAATCCTGCTGACGATCGGTGGATGTCACCAGAAACCAGAATTTTAAACTGTACTGCCTTCCAAATTTTGCTTAAAAAGTAATGAAGCTGTTAACTCTGCCTCTTGACCCTTCACCTTTATGTAGGAGCCTTGTTTCTCAGAGAATCTCATTGGCTTATAAAATTACTTGCTTGCCAAAAAGTATCATTTTCAGTATATTTTTGAACACTACCTGCTGATGAAAACATGACAGTCTCCTTTCCTAAAAATGGGTCCTCCTAAGGTACTTCCTCACAGCTGTGGCCTGCAAAGGAATAAGGTCTTCTTAATTCTTTGCCTGGGGAATGAGCGAAAGAATATAAAAAGGTGGTATTGAGAACTGAATGCTAAAGACTGACAAATGGCCTTCCAGTCTTTCAAGTGGGTGAACCTCCTGGAAAATTTGTTAAGCTCACTGATCACTGACCTATGACAAGAGCTAACAGGGGTACAATCTTCTGTTGAAGGTTCATCAGTCAGGCTTGGTTCTGAGGCTTATATGGAAGATTAGTCAGGCTCCTGGGGACTTGAGATGGATCCCAAGGCAGTTTGATTAAATTTGTGAAGCTTCGTCGAAAATCTTCTTGGTTACTTCCAAGCGTGAAGATTGACTGTGCCAAGATTCTGAAATATGGTTGTCACAACAGTTTCTTCAAACAGGGAAGTCATGGAAACATCCACTAGGAGGGCTAAAAGTTTTACAAGGGATTGGGGGTAACAGTATTGGAGTTAAATAAATTGCATACAAAAAGCACGAAAATGTTTAACAAAAACCAGATAAATAACCATACTCACGTACAAAACACTCAGGTACCCTGTCACCACCTAGATATGCAGAAGGAAACCATTGCAAACACAAAAAGAACAGTAATAACAAGGCATGCCTTATGGCTAAAAATGTAATGCCAAACTACCACCCAACTAAGGATGGAGAAAACTTTCTCAGTGCAGCCCTAATACCTGAAAACAATGTAATCTTATGGGAAACCTTCACCCAAACACTCTGGAACTATACTGTACACAATGAAATGATAATGACGCTCAAAGATGTACGAATACCTTTTTAGTTTGAAAGAAGCTAGGGATATGGGGAAAAAAACTATGAACCATGATCAGGTCAACAGACTATGATGCCCACTTGGCCACTGGTGGGCTGGTGAAACAAGATGCACATACGAGGCTTCTTTTATGCTGGAATGGACAGTCTGGGATTAGCTTGGGCACATGAGTGGGCTACGGAAAAGTAATCGTTATGTGGTGAAACAAATAATTGTGAAGCGAGTGGTCTGGTGGAACTAAATGCTGTTGATAATGATAATAATAATGAACTTTTGAGTCATTTATGCTGATGGTTTTAGTGACTACTAAGAAATGGAAAATAGACAGATGTTTAAAGGAATCAGAACAATGCAGTTTTTCTATCTCCAAGTGTGCTTGTGTAGTTTGATAATGAGGGAACTGTACTTTCTTATATGAAATTTTTTCTTTGACATCCAAGCTTGTGGACACTGGACATTCCCATAATTGTTGAAAATACTCAGTTCTGCACATGACTGTGAAGTAGCAAATTAACGATGGATTTCAAGATTTACAAGGTGGACGTTGTGCAAGATGCCTTTGCTCAAGAGAGCATATATGCAGCTTTTGTTGTATGAGGTGAATGATGTCATTATTCCTGTGTAAATTTGCCTCTAGGAATATTATCTCAAGAAAGCATGTCAGAACATTGTCTGTCAATGCAGTAACTTGCAGTAGTCTTTGTTTTTGGTTCTCTAATGATGGCAGCTATATAGTCTTATCTTTTTTATAAGAATAAAGCCCTCAGACCACCTTTTTGAAAGTTATATTTCTCTTGGTAACCAGGAAAAGTGATGCAGTGACTCATTGGGAAGTTGACAGCAAAATGGTACAGTAGTCATTGTTTCCTGATATAATAACCAGATGTTTCATGTGTCTATACTTGTATTGCCAGTAATACCTACCGAGTTTGGAGGAATTGCCGGCTTGAAAGGTGAAATTAATACCATACTCTTTTTAGAAGTGACGGTGGTTTCCTGATAATGGTTTTATACCTGTGTGGCTTCCTTAAGTTTGCGTTGTCCCGTTCTCTAAAATTCACGTGGTATTTTTTTTATGAAAAGCATTTGTTCATAATTTAGTTGATTTATATTCAGTGTAGATATATCAAGAAAGTTTGGCAAAGAGAATAAAGAGCTGACTTAACCATTCATTCCATCTGAACTTCTCTTACTCATCGACCAACTTGAAGCTTGGTGTAATTTTAGTCTTCATGTATGAGCTGCTTATTGTCTATAGCCATGGCCATTGCAATCATCAGCCACTTGCAAAGATACTGTACTACGTAGGCATAAATCTTGTCTTAAAACTTATAACCCGTGAAGGACTTGGTTAAACATGGAATTAAAAGTTCATCCATAGGTACTTGCCTCTTCATGGCTATGGCTAGAGATGAAGCTTATCCTCCTCCACTCTCAAGACGTGCTAAACTGCCCATGGCTATGGCTAGCTTTGAAACACAGTCCTTTTCCTTTCCATGTTCGCTGAAGTCAAAGGTACCTGGCCATCTATAGTCGTAGTTACTGTACTGCATACCTCATTATTTCACATTTGGTCTCTGGCATGCATAGCCACAGGTTTGACTCTGACCAGAATTGAAACACATCCTACTTAAGAGGTTATTTTGTGTGTACAACCAAAAATTTGTTTTTATATAACATCCAATTTCCTCTTGTATTCCTGAAGAAGCCTGGTGTTATTAGTTCTTGAGAGTAAATGGTTAAACACTCGCCATATAATACCTGATGGTTACACAGCTGAAGAGCAATTTCTTATGCAAAATAGCTTGTGCCTACCATTAGTTTATTTAGAAGCACACGGAAAAGTTTTAAAATTGTCAGGAAAACCATTAAATATTTCCTGTTACCTGTAAACTGTGAGACCACACTCATTTTCCCCAATTTTTTTTATCATCTGGTGCAAATTTTGTTCCTTTGCAACTTTTTTCAGCCTTTGTGCTGTATTTATCAAGTTTAGACCTTAAGTGGGGCATGTCTGACATTTCTGTGTTGAAATCAAGCTTGAGTTATAGTCCTGCATTTATGAATTCATGCTTACAGAACTAACAATTAACTAAATATGTATCTTCCCTGCTCTGAAAAATTATTTTAAAAATGATTTTATAAATTTAGAAATATTCTTGAAGCTTTCATAGTGACTCATATTTTAGTTTCAGAGATTGTTATTATGGGAGATTCTTATTATATGTCCAACAGTAATGCTAGTATAGTCTTTTTGATCTATAGAATATGGAAAACTTTTTTTCTCTGTTTACCCCCTTGATAGGATTACACCTCATTTTTTATTTTGTATTTCATTGCAATGTGACATTGTTTATTATTATGAAGAAATCATACATAAACTAAGATCACCAAATTGGGAAAGTGTGAATATTTATGTATACTTTCTCCCCTTAAAAAAGCTACCACAGTCAAATTAAGTAAAATTTTATTTTAGTGTATGGAAGGAAATGTACTTGTTGCAACATATCCTGCAAGTTTGAGTTTAAGGTGACTTTTGCTGTACCTGTTTGTTTTCTGAAGATAATTAAAAAGAAATAACAGTACAGTACTGTATTAATGTGAAGGATATTGATAACAACAATCAGGTAACTTGCTTGCCAGTCGGTACCTTGAGAATCCAAGAGGCTAATTTTTCATCTTCAACATGTATAAAAGGCGGAACTGAGAATGACTTGATGTCGCTGCTGTAGTTCATGGGCAGTTCCATTAGACCCTCTTCATTGGAACTGGAATTGAAATAGAGAGTAAAGGAGCGTTTAAAGGTGTAACAGAAGGGAAACCTTGCAGTTGCACTATGAAACAATAGCTAGGAGAGGGTGAAAAGTAAGATGGAAGAAAGATGTGAAAAAAAAAACCCTCTTTCGAACTGGGCGTCTTGCATCAACTTCCATCAAATTTACACAATTTTTTGTAATTATGTTTTACCTAGAGTGATTTAAATAGTCAGTGTCTGCTGACATTCTGCATGCAATATACCGCACCAAGGGATTAATTAGCATCTGATTATCCCCGTTTATAATTCTATGGATTATGCTGCCCTATTTGTGTGTTTGTGTGTGTGTTTGTGCATATTTTAGCAACTTAGGTTTTCTCTTTTTGTTTACATACGATGACAAGCAAATAAAAATGTATTCCATTTATGTCAGGAGTTTCGAAGCTTGTAAAAATCTGCTTATATATCAGCTTAATTTACCATGTATTATAGATCCTCATTTGTTTAAATGTTGCCTTCTTTTGTTTTCGTTTCACGTTCAATATTAAGTTAGCATAAGGTAGCCTGTGATTTTCATATTTTTATTGTTTACTAAATATGTCAATCTCTGAATCACTTTACTCGAAAGCGTATGCAAAATATGTAGCGTAGAAAAGGATGAACATACCCAAAGGATCGGATTTTGGAAAAGTCGATTATATAATTTTGTGTACTATACTTAAGAATGTATCAAATTAGGAATTGTTTTAGAGATACTTTGTATATACAGTTATATAATGCAGCCTCTGAATTAACAGATGTTAATGTGTAAGATGTTATGGATAAATTATTTTCAAAATCGTAACAACTTTTCTTTACTTCTTACATAAGCTTAAGTTGACTTATTAAGGTTCTGTGATTGCTGAAAGGTGATGATGATAGAAGTAGCATATGATACTTATGCTATACATTTTACTTAGCATTATGTCAGTTTTCTTCTTTGTTAAATATCTCTCAAACTCCACTGAAGTTAAGGATTTGAGTGCATGTGGAATTAACTCAGAAATAGGATGACACCATTGCCACTGGGAGGTCGGTAGATGAGGGATATGCACTGCCTCGTAATTATTTTACGTTTTTATCATGAAGAGACTGTATGTACCACCTAAAGGTGAGTTTAAATTTGTAGATCAGTGATCAGGTTAGATTTTTCATAAAAAAAAAATGGAATTTTAGTGGATTGTGAACAAAATTAGTGTCTTGATCTTACACTCCTGGGGGAAGAAAACTGTCATAATCATTATACAGTGTTTTTATCTTATCCGTTCAAAATAATTTTAAATGCAAATCCACTAATGTATTTATTATAGCCTATTTCATCGGAAACAAAATCCAAGACACTTCGCCCACTGTTCTAGAGAGGAAACTTTACTAGCCATAGTTATGAGTGTTGGATCTATGAATCTGCAGAAGTCAACTGCCTCTCTCTTCTTCCCATTAGACCTATTAGAGGCAAAGTTGGGAGCTGTTCTGTAATTGCAAGTAATAGATCTATATGAAAAAAATATTTTGTTTTTAAAAAAAATGCATATATCATGAAAAGCCCATTATTTGTGATGAATCTTACCTACTGTTAATGTTAGCTTACATCTTCGTGCTGATAGGTGATTTCAGTACTCGATGTTAATTTATACTTTTTTTATTAGTCATTGTTCTCCCTCATGTTCGGATTAATGGCGACCAGTCCCATTTCAGGTCTGATGTGGCGAGAGAGTTTGTCTCGATGATAGTTAAAAGTTAAAGTTTGGTGGTTTCAGTCCTCCCACAGGTTATTGCCTCTCAGTCGGACATCAGGTGGGTGACCCCAGACCCCCACCTTGACATCACTCATCGTAGTAACCATCCAGGCTAAACAGTCTCACTATCCGCCCCTTGACGAAGAGCGAACACTGGTCCCCGAGATTACGAGGCCAACACGTTACCAACTGTACTAGCAAGATGGCTAGATTAGTAGAATATTTTTGTTGTTCTTGCTTTGCACCTCTCAGTGTCATAAATGAGTCCCAAGAGGAAAAAAAAAAACCACCACAACAGTTCTTGTACTATCAGTTATTGTGACTTCTTATATTACCCATAGGTTAAATATAGGTACCAGTCCTAAGTGGTTAACAGCACCTGCAATAGTAAAATAAAGAAATAAGTTTTTATATAATACAATATACATATGCACAGTTATAATTCCATTGAACAGACTGGCCATCTAGATGCTGCTGAGTTTGTATTGCAGTTTCTCAGTCTCTTGAACGAGTGTCTTTGTAGCAGGGGTAAATCCTATAACAACTGTCCAAAATTCATTTATTCCTTGACGTTTTGGTAGTATTCTCTACCATTGACCTAAAGGAAAAAGAAGATAGGTGTACAGTTATGCCATACAGCAATTTTAGGCGACTCCTGATTGGCTGTCAGAAACAGGCACCAGAGATCCTCCTATTGGCTGGGAGCGGAATGACTCGTCTGGGTGACCGACAGAGGCGCTGATGGATATTGTCATTGGTGATGAAAATGTTGATTTGCTATATTGCCATTTCTCTTTCGTTGTGTTCCACTGTCTTCGTGTTCATTGTTTTACATTACTGGCACATCAAGTTATCTTGTAGTCTTCAAAATTCTAGTCATTAATGACCTCATACACAGATATACCTTATCACACTTCAGCAAGATGTTTTGTCTAATTTTGAGCAAGAACTTTTTAAACCAAAATGCCACGTTCTGCAATATGCACAGTTGCATGATGTTCCAGATTATTATTCCATTTAAATGATAATTTCTTAGTAATCTACCCCATTAAGGATCGATTTTTATTAGTTTTCTTATTCCTCATAACTAACGTCAAATGGAGTATACCAAAACCTTATTTTTCTGGCTAATGTAATCATAATAGTTTAAATTTTGCTGTTTATTTCACATAATACAAAGAGAGAAAAAACAGATTGCATTTGATGACAAAAAAGAAAAATTTTATTCACTAATCTTTGCCTAAGATGTTTGCACAGAGAAATCGAAATGTTTTGCAAAATATAAGCAACCCAACTGCTAGACCTAACATGTGCTTCTTGCATTTCACCATTTGTAAATATACTTTACTGATGACTCAGTTTCGAAAACAGTAGCTGAAATAACCGAAAGGCTGCAAGGTAATTCGTTACTTCAGATTACGCCATCATTAATTTAAAAATATTTATCCGTCCTCCCGGCACCATTTAAATTCATGTCAAGGATATTGGCTAATTGTTATGATTTTAACATCGCGTCGCTGTTTACAATCTTTAAAACTATTTAGCAATTTCATGCTACTGTGTTGTTATTTAAGATCACTGCAGTGTATGAACTCAAAGTAAGAAATAGTTTAAATAACATCAACACGTGTTGGTTCCAATCTTGGAAGTCAGCCACGAGACAGACTTCCTTGTTTACAGGGACCGTTCAATGCCATCAATTTTGACGCCATGTTTATAACGGGTGATGGCAATTGGTGTTTGGGGTTGGTCAAATTCACTAGGCATTATGGTATTATTTACTGAAGAAGAACGAAGTTTTTGTGTCGACAACAGACGGTTCCATTCTTCTTCTTCCCGACGTTTGATCGCCCAGCAATAACATTTCTAGGCGGCATGTCTAAGGTTTTCGTGTGGAGATAAACTTTCAGATTGCCGTGGACTGAGATCCCGTCTTTTTGTAATCTCATTCTGTATGAATGTGGGTGAGTTTTCTATATATATATATATATATATATATATATATATATATATATATATATATATATATATATATATATATATATATATATATATATATATATATATATATTGTGTGTGCATGTTGATCTGAAAAATGCTCGGAATGTTGACAGCCCACCAAAACAAAATGCACAAGAAAACCATAAATTTAAGCCTATAAAACTCCAGTAATCCGGGCTGAGGTAGTATCAACTGAAATATGCTGCTTCCCCGCATAAATATCATGTGTGTTTGTGTGGATGCCCGCATGTATGTGTAAACAGCGAGAGAGGAGAGAGAGAGAGCCGGCGAATTTCAGTGTTACGGTCATGTACTATAATTATCGACCACAGAGCTCCGTCTAGCCAAACATTCCCCTTTTATCTGTGATCTTGGATTGCTTAGGAACAACTATGGGAAAATTTTAAGTATCTTGTCCTCGAGACATTCACTGTTTTTTTTTTAGGTCTGAGAAACTTTTTTTTATATAGTCTCATTATTGCCATTAGTTTGAAATCATCATTATTGTGACCATCACCATTTCTGTTTATTATTATTATTATTATTATTATTATACAAAAATCTCTTGATAAGTTGTGTTTTTAATGTCTTAATTGACAGAAGAGGTGCCACACAGTTATATATATGCTTTAAATATATTCTGGAATATTCAATATATATATATATATATATATATATATATATATATACATATATATATATATATATATATATATATATATATATATATATATATATATATATATATATATATATATATATATTAAATATATATTAAATATATATTTTGCTTATATAATCAAGGAAAATTTTTATTATTATTATTATTATTATTATTATTATTATTATTATTATTATTATTATTATTATTATTATCGGGGTAACTGTTTATTCAAAACAGTGAAAATTAGAGTTAATTCTACAATTTTACCAGAGGAATTATCAGCAACACTGACTGACGAACTGAAAAGTATATACTAAAAACACGTTCCTTCTCCCCCCTCAAAAAAAGTTATAAAACGTAGAAAAACAACTTGATAAAAAAAGGAGTCAGTTACTTATTGAATGTGTAAGTATTTAAATGAGGTTAAGTGCCTTCTACCATTGCAATAAAATCCATCTTAACATCTCCGGACCTACCTGGGAACCTTGCCACTCCCACCAGACTCCCCAGGCCTGTTGTCAACATTAAAGAGAACTTTATACCCTAAGTTCAAGTGGACTGCGTTTCTGGTCACCTGACCAGTTGGTGACCAGAACCAGTGTTACCTTAGTGATCGAGATACTTATGGCTCAGCAAACATGTAAGTTAAAGGGACAGCATTGTCGACCTCTCTCTCTCTCTCTCTCTCTCTCTCTCTCAAACCAGGTGAGTTGCAACAGCGTTGAAGACATGATTCACCTTTATTGCAATTGAATGTCATCTTAGCAACCTTTTACGATGAACTGTATATTTGTCATTCTAGCTGTCCATCTTACTTTTTTTTTTGAGTTACCACCTGTTAAGAAAACTATTTAATATTGAAAAAAACTGGCCTATACGCCGGAATGAGTTATTTTCATGCTAGCACGAGTTCATGTGTTGCGTAATAAGTTTTCTTTTCTTGGTTTTAATTTTACGCAGATTAAAGGAAGAAAGTAAGATTCAAGGACACGCTAATCAAGTATCGTGTGTACTTACGCACGCATCACCGTGCATGCATGCCTTGTAATGCACGCAACGAATTCCACAAGTTCGATTCCGGGCGTGGGAGAGAGGGACACGTTCTGAAGACGACTTAAAGTGTCCGTTCTCGAAATTGTCTGATATTTATGATGTCTGTAGAAGATATTATAAGCCGGGCAATCGTTGTGACCACAACGTCTTTCAAAAATGCCGAGCGAGATGGCTTTGTGGTAAAGGAGGGTGTACCGTGACGTCACCATGGTTGAAGAGTTTGTCAAGAAATTGCACATATATACATTAAATTATCTGTAGGTACTAATACGCTATTAGTCCTTGACTTTTTTCTTTTAAAAACGTGTAAGGCATTTGAATCTATTTACGTTGTCTTTGTACGCTATCTTGATATATTTCACATACATTCTGTAATTTAAGTTATTCATGAACGTTATCTGATACCCCGAGGGAGATCGCTAGAGGATGTAATATCATATATATAAAATGCAATAAAACAAAATACAATCTTAGTCTCGAATATCGCCAAGAGATGTCTCTCCCGTCGAAGGGGTGTTGTAGTGTGACGTCACGTTAGTTGAAGAATTTGTCAAGAGATGGCAGCACGAAAGAGAGAGAGAGAGAAAGAAAGAGAGAGGGGGAGGGAGAGACAGCAAGAGAGAGAGAGAGAGAGGTAGGTGCGTGACGTCATGCCTCAGTCAGTGCCGCGCCGTTGATGAGTGAGGTTGCGTCGTTGTCAGGCAGCTGGTGATAGTGGTGATCTATTTTTTTTGGGGGTGTTTCAAATGTGTGCCCAGTAGGGGCTTGCTCGGGGGGAGGAACGATCTCTATTATGTGTGGTGGTGCTTGAAGAAGAAGGAGGAGTAGTTCAGATTCAGTCAGGAATCATGTTTCGGTGTATACCCATCTTCAAGGGTTGTAACAGGCACGTCGAGTATGTGGATAAGAGGCATTGCTCCCTGGGCTGCGTCCCAGACGACATTATGCGCTACGCCCGATCGCTCGAAGAGGTCCTCTTGGACGCCAACCACATTCGGGATCTGCCCAAGGTAAAGGAAAGAAAAAGGGGTGGTGTCCTTCGGAGGAGGATTCGTTGTTACTCCCGTGCAGGATAGAGGATCGTACATTTCTCTCTCTCTCTCTCACCTGTCCCGCTCTCGCCCGATTTTTAAAGAGAACGGAAGGGAAGAGCTCTGTCTCTCTCTCTCTCTCTCTCGGTCTCTCCCTACCTCTTCCTCCCTCCCCTCACACTCTCTCCTGCCTCCCTCCCTCTCTCTCTATCTCTCCCCGAGGTGACTAACCCACCCACCCACCGCCTCCCTTCCCCGTTTCTTCTTCCCCCGCCCATTCCTACCCAGCTCCGAACCCTTATTCGTTGAAAAATAAACCTTTATTCGATAAAAATGAACCCATATGCGTTGAGAATGAACCCATATTCGTTGAAAACGAACCCATATTCGTTGAAAGTGAACCCCAATTCGCTCAGAGCGAGTCCATATTCGTTGAAAGTGAACCCTGATTCGTTATTCGCCAAAAATGAGCCCTTACACGTTCGAAATGAACACTGTTCTTACCAAATGAACACCTATAATTAAAAGCGAACCATTGTCCTTTCGAAATAAACCCTAATTCTTTAAAAACAAACATTAATTCGTTATGAAGGTTACGCATCGCGTTTGTATTTTTAGTATAGTCCCTCATTTGGTTGTTAGGTTATCAACGCAGCAGTCGACATGGAGATCAAATATGTTTTGTTTAGCGACTTCTTTTTTTTCCCAGTCGGCGACTGTCGAGCAGTGGTGTACAGTATGTTGTTTTTGTCGAAAATTGCCGGGTCAAATTTTTCTCCCTTTTTTTTTAATATTAGTTTTGGAGCTGCAACGTTTCTCTATTGATTTTTATCGCACGAAACATTTCTCCGTCGGAATTTGCTTTAAAGCGATTTAGTATAATTGTTTGGTTTGCTTTTCGTGGTGTTATTTGGATAACATTGCATTTTAAAATTATTTATAACATATATATTTAACATTTGCATTTTAAAATTATATATAACATTATGTTTAACATTTGCATTTTAAAATTGTATATATAACATATATTAAACATTTGCATTTTAAAATTATATATAAATTTATTGTTTAAATATTCCTAATTGTAATTAAAAATCTATAAGTTTAATCTTATCTTATTTGAATGACAAATAAATTTAAAGGGAAGTTGCCAAGGATTTATGCATTTCAAAATATCTAAATTTTATTGGTGAAATATATTTTTATTGCATGATTTTCATGCATTTTACAGCCATACTTACATTTTATTGTTTAACTACTCATTCTTTTGCCAAATACTGTATATTTTTCATGGCATGATTTTCATGCATGTTACAGTTATAGCCTACTTACATTTTATTGTTTAACTATATTCATAATTTGGTGAAATATATTTTAAGTGGTTTGATTTTCATACATTTTACAGTTACATTTAAATTTGTTTAAATATCCATGTCTGGTTTAATATACATATTTTAAATATGATTTTGATTCCAAACTAGGTAGGGTATGTTTAGGTAAAAATTTTATAGGCAACATATTAGCATAGGCCTCTTGTTAATAGGCCAACTTTGTCATAGACCAAGGACTCTTGTTGCTATTAGCTGCCGTATGTACTTGTTTGTTTAAACATCTTGAAAATATACCTTTCACTTGCAAAACGAGTTTTGGTTGAATAAATTGTCATGTGATATGAGAAAACAAGAAAACTAGGTTTAATGATACAGTACAGAAGAAAATAGAATATAGGAATAATTACTTATTAAACTCAACTACGGTTGAGATATTTAAGAAAATTGTAACACTGCACTAGTTGTATAGTGATGCTGAGTGTGTAGGATTATTAGCTTTTTTAAAACAATGAATTCCCAAGTAACATAGGTTCAATCAATAATGAGACTCAGTAAAGCAATTTGATTTGATCCATTTTTTATTGAGATGTGTTAGTTAATCCTCATAACTTCTGTGTCAGTACAGTAATACAGTTGCCTTTTTTCTTGCTTATTAAATGCTGGTTTATCCATAAGAATATAGCAGTTGTGTCGTCATGTTTGTAATTAAGGAAAGCAATGTGCATTATACTACTTACCATATATTGACATTTTTGGGTTATATATATGTTTGTATTCAGCTGGAAGCATTAATTTGAAAGTGTTTTTTTTAAATGGTTTGGTGATTGTTTTCTTTTTTTAGATTTTCATAGTGCCATTCATGGTAATTTTCTTATTTGGAACAATATAGGCCTATCTGATCCATTTTCAAATTGTCAGGTACAGACTAAAATGTACCATAAGGCACAAGGCTCAGTATAAACAGGATAACAGTTATATAGGAGAGAAGACGCAGCGCCAATTGTGACCACTTCCACCAACTGTAAACTGTACTGTAGAATGCTATTAGGCTACACACAATGAAGTTGGTGGGTTTTGTCATGTCTGTCGACATAAAGTTTGGAGGCGTAGCCTAGTGTAAGCTTTTGTGGTTACCAAATCACGAAAAAGATTTATGAAGAATATAAAACATGATCCTGTGTTTGCATAAACAGAAACTGCATTTTGTACTGAACCAATTTGCTTAATATAAAGGGAAAACCAGTAGTGGGAGGTATAACTTGCAAGTCTGACCAAAGATGCACGTGGTTATCAAAATGTACATAATTACATACAAAGCTCTGAGGATGCACAGGGTAAAATTTTTTCTTGTCGGACAAAAACTTGGAACACACGTGGTGTTAGCAGGCGAACAAGATACAAAAAAATTCTGACAGTAGTACAGTGTACGTACTGTATAACAGACATTTTGTTAAGTAAACCACAATACTGTAATTCTTTCGCTCATGCATTACTAAGTATCTTCTGTTTGTGGCCATCTGTCAAGTGAGCCTTCTTTGTGTGGTAGTAAACATTGACTTGTCTGTTGAAATGTATTATTGCAAGACCCCGTTGGGTCGGAGACCTGTCGTTTGTTCCATACTCTGCTTTGTACTTCATTTTTGTTTCTCGAATTTTAATATTTTCTGTTCAGTGGCTAAATACTGTAATGTACAGTCGACTTTTCAGCGAGATTGAAGTGACCATCTTTCATAGTCTAGGGAATGTTAGTTTCTAGTTTGCATCCCTTTAGCTTCAGCTACATCTTTTGCAGCTGTTCAGCATCTTTTATGGTTGATTTTACCTTGCTCATTGATAGTCTGGATGCAGATTTTTGGTCTAATTAAACTAATTGATAGTAATAATCCTCAGAGTGAAGTAAATTTATTTGTAAACAAGATTGACAGATGATTCATTTGGCACCTTTTCCATGCATTGCTGGCATTTAGATTAGGCCAAGCAAGGTTAGTTCATATTCATGAAAAGGTTGGAGTGTACATGAATGCTGTACGCTGTGCACTAGTAATATTGAAACCTTATAGGTACTGAAATCGTAGTTGCAGTAATTACGTAGTTCCTGTGAAGCACCGTATGAAACTATACAAAATAGGACTGTAGATAGTGTAATGCTACTATTTCACATTTATTATGGTTTGAGTGACTAAACTGGCTTACTGTTTTGAGTGCTCTACAAAATAAAGCTTTTGTTCCCTTGTTTTACCATTACGTACCAATTGGAGCCCATTACATTAGTTGCTTTTGGGTCAGTGCCTGTTTATATGGCCAGCAAACGTTGATTGTGGGATAAACTCTAATGTGAACAAGGCATCAAAGCAACAGCAGCTAGGTAAACCGAAAAATAGCTTATTGTAGAGCGCTGTTTACATTTACAGACAATAATTCATATAGGCTACTGTATGTAATACACGTTTACTATGTAAGCTGCTGTGATATGTTCTTAGCCCATTTTTAACCCATATTCTTCAGTTGTAATTTCTTTATTCAAGTTATGATCCCACTATGTTTTTGGGAACTGCAGAGGTTTTATTTGTAATATGTCACACTGATTGTTATGCAAATGTTGTGGATCAAGTCACACTGATTAGTTTGCTTATGTTGTGGATCAAGTCACTCTGATTAGTTTGCATATGTTGTGGATCAAATCACACTGATTAGTTTGCATATGTTGTGGACTCAAGTCACACTGATTAGTCTGCATATTCGTGGATCAAATCACAAAGATTATTTTGCATATGTTAGGAGTCCACAGATCTTTTAACAAGCTTTACACAATTATTCAAAATGCTACTATTTAAGAATAGTCCATCTCCTTGCACAGCCAGATTAGTCTATGCCATACTTTTCTTGATACATTATTTTTATGATAAAGGCTAAGCAAAAAGAATCATGAATATTAGGGATTGTGCATGATGTAAATTACAGTACATTTTCCCCCATAATCATGCAAAAATATCTTGTCAAAGTTGTATGAAGTTATAGTTTATTGTGAAGGTATTGTTTTTTTGTATTTTATTTTTATGTAGTTGTTCACTTGAAATTGTCTGTACAGACTTCGTCTTAATGTTCATTGGAACTATCTCATATGTAACTACAGCATGGGTGTTTATTACTGTTTAGCATACCTGACAATGATGTGCAATTAGAACCTCAACAATGCAAGCAAAGATGCGATGCATTGCCACCCTAAAACAATTCACCTTGCACTTGTTTATTTCTCTTCTTTCAAATGAGAGTCATATTCTTTGGAAGCTTGAATTTCAGGTCAGTGGCTCCTGTAGGCTTGCTCCTGATGAATATGGTATATTTTTTGAATATTGCAATGATGATAATAATTTTACCTGTATCCATATTTTAGGTATATGTAAAGTACACAGTGGGTCTTTATGTTCCATATATATATTTTTTTTCTTTATAGGTTAATAAACAATAGCCTTATATGTCAGTATGAAGTAGGTGTACTACAAAAACTTTCCTGAAGAAATCTCGTTACCCTTAAGAGTTAACACACATCCACTGAGTGTAAATCATGTCAGTAATATAGGCTACATGCCATGTTTGAATGCTCTTTTTATTTTGTACAGTATACTATAATAATAAGGCAGTTTGTGGAGGAAAATTAGCCAGTAATGGTAGACTATTTTTACGGTAACAGTATCAATTAGCTCTGCACAGTAATTTAGTTTTATGGACGAGGCATATAGTATATCACAGCCCATGCAATGCCAGTTAGGTTAGCAAAAATTACAAAGGAGTTAGCAATCAGTGTGAGTAACGTCATTGATTTTACTACAGTTTGGGACTTAGTCATTGTTAAGGTTTCGTTTGTAGTCACTGGGTTCCGAGGTTTAATCATATTGATTTAACAACTGCCTGTGATTTTATTTTATCCACTACAGCATGGAATTAATGTCAGTAGTGTTTTCACTGATCCTAGACCTCTCTTGCGTGTTGTTTTTCAAAGTGGTATTCTAGGCTTGTATTATTTTTAGTCCAGCTTGTGACATGATAACTGCCTATAAATAAGGTGAACAAAATGCTTATGATGTTTTTATTGCAATCAGTTGTTTTCTGTGAATGAATGTGGGCTGTAGTTGTTTGTAGCTCAAATAGTGACCTGTAAATGGGGCTAAATGCCAGGAAAATTAAGACTGCTGATTAGTGTCAAGATCCCAATGTTGGATTCTTTTGCGTAGGTAACACTATCAAAGGGGTTGGCAGAAGCTTCATAACTTAGTTCTTTCATTATAAGAATATTGTTCTCTTGTCTTCTGAATGACAATGATACCGGGTTTATGCACAGTACACAATACGTCTTTGTGTTCAGCAGCCTCCAGAGGTCTGTATCACTTTAACAAAATTGTTTTGAAGTGGTCTGTAAGTGCAGTTTCTGTATGAAGTTGTAGTTTTTCTCTTCAGCACTTACTCTTCAAGAAGCGTTCCTTGCTAATTGTTTGTAGAGCATCAGTGTCTGCTTTCTGTTGTGGTACCAATGTCACATTGTCCAGTACCGGAATTCTTGCATTCTTCACCATAAAACATATCACCTTTAACATGGTATATCTCATTTTCCCCGTTTTGGGATTAGACTTAAAATGAGTGCTCTCCACTGTGTACTGGTGATTATACTTTCTGCATGACTTTCTTATGGGTTTTGGACTTCATCTATGCCCACTTCACGATTTCCTGGGCTTTTGTAAAGAGTTTGGTTATGCTGCTTCCATCCCTTCTATTTCTCTGACTAACTGTTCCTCATCCTTTTCATCAGGAGTACAGACTATCTCAGTCTCTGAGATCTCTGCTTATTTTCCACTTTCTGGACGCTACATCTTTGGGACATATTGTAATCTTTCCACTGTGAGCTGGCCGTGAATCGTGGCATTTTATAGCCCCACCTTTTCAAAATCTTAGCAATCTTTGTCATGACCCATGTCTGCTGTATATTTACTGGTCAGATGCATACTTGATAAATATTTGATCCATTTACTAAAGAGATATTTCATATGTTTCACAGTTGTCTATGTCTCCAGTTTAACAAAAATGTTCCATTTCATCTATTTTTGCAGTCCTGAGCATCTGTTGTTCAAAGTTCAAACACTCACTCACCATCACCTTTCCCACAGCATCGATTGAATAATTTTTCCATTGCGTCTTTTCCTCTCGTCGCAAGCCTTATTTGAGTAATGGTGATTTTCAATCCTCTAGTTTCCATTCTATCTTTTGGCTATTTTTATAATATAGCCTATTCCTCTGGTTTTGCTATTAGCACTAGGCCATTTGCACGTAACAAGCTCCAAGGGCCTTCCTTCCTACACTTGTAGCTTCTTCCATTATTGTTATAATCTAAACAACAAGAGGCTCATAATTAACTCTTATTGACACCACTTTTATCTCAAAATCATCTGATTCAGCTGCCACTCTTGTCAGTCAAGCTCCTCTCTTATGTTACAGTGTCATCACTAACTCCATTAGCTTTTCAAGCATGTATTCTGCATTCGTAAAGCACACGTACTTTCTCATCTTGCCACTCTTGTCAAGGGCCTTTCACAAGATCATCAAATATAGGCTACTATGTAGATCTTAAGAACTGGTTTGGTCCTTATGATAATGATGCTCATGAATTTTAGGGAATATATAATAGTATTTTAAAGTACTGTGTAATAATGATACAGATTGTTTAATAGATATTCAATACACCATTTATTTATTTGTTGAATTAGATTTTTAAAACTATTTTGGGATATTGGTTACACCGTACCCTTCTCTAATCTTTATCACTGGGGCCTTTTGTGAAAGCTTGCTCTACACGACACTTGTAGAGGACTTAATGTAGTTGTATATTGTTCAGAATAGGAAAATTGCAATGCCATAACAAACTTCAACATTTTTTCTTTGTTCAAACTCTTATGTAACAATGTTGCAGACAAATGTCTATCTTCAGGCTGTGTAAAAGTTAAAACAGACATTTTTGTATACAATCATTGCACACATTTCACTAGTCATTGACTTCTCAAACATGAATAGATTGCCAGTTTTAAAACTGTTGAGAAACACTATTCAAATTTTTATGTCTTTAAAGTATGTTTTAGTCATCAGTTTTATTTTTCTTTCTATAAAAGTTCACTGAGTCACAAATTAGTGGCTATTAGGTTTTCAGTTTGTTAATTTTTATTGTGGGGATTTGCCTTATTAATAACTAAAAAAAATAAAGATTATTTAATAAGATTATTTGATTTTTTGTGCGAATCCATCACTTTATGGCATCCTCAATGAGCTGATGCACCTGTGGGTCACGGGAGATTGATGGGTTTATGCTAAACCTGATTTTAGTCCTCTTGTAGAAGAATCAGTGTCGCAGTCTGAAAGGTAGACCAGAGGATGGGATATTGGTGTTTCCTGACAGTTTTAGTTCATTTTCTTTTTCAGATATCAATGATTACAGTAGTATAAATCATTGGAAATACTCATCCTTGTGTGAGGTTTGATGTAAATTTTTGGTATTCACCGTTATCTGTACGTAAAGATGTAAACAGCTGATAGTCTAGTTCTGTTGGTACTGGCTATTCTTTTTCATTTCTCTCCGATAGTCATTCTGAACCATTTAAAATATGATTAAGGATTGAGGAAGTGCGACTGCCATAAACAGGTTCTATTTTGCAACAAATTGACATTGATGGATATCTCCCATAAGAAGTGATTGATCCTCATCTTTGAAAGAGCCAGTTTGAATTAATTGAGAAACAGTCTGTAGAATATTTCATGGAAATGATTGGTTGGAAATATTCCATGTTCTGAATGTGCTGGGGATGTATGACCATTTAGGAAGAGGAAATCCTTAGGACAGTTTATAGATATGGTAGCCTTGGACCAAAGTGCAGTATGTAGTCACATCAGATATAGGTCAGGTCAGGTTCATGTCAGCTGTAGGCTGGTTTAGGGCCACTGTACTGTAATGTACTGTAGGATTGCAGTAACTGTAATGTGTTGAATTACGTTGTAGTCTAAGAATAGGTCAGTTTACAGTACTGTATTAGGAAGTTCAGTTTTTGTATGCAGTAGTTTGTTTTGTCTGAAATTCAGAATCAGTGTTTTACTTTACATAATATGTCATACATTCATAATGTATGGGGATATAGGATGTTTCAAACACTCTTTGCTAATTGCCATTATGTTTTAGCATGGATATTGGCCACCGAAATTAGGGAATACTGAAACCACTCTGATTATTTTCATCATCGTAAGGTTTTTGTCAGATTTTCTTTTTAAAAGGTTTGATGCTTAATGAGTACTCTGAAGTGTCTGCTGTCTTTTGCACTTTTTACCTGAATTCCCATATGACTGATCTTTGTCCTGCTGCTAACATAGGCCTATCTAGCGGCAGGTTTCCTGATTAACTGCTCATCATTCTTTTGCATCACATGTTCAAACCATCAACGTCTTTGCTCAGATCTCTGTAGGCTGATTTGCTCATCTCAGTAAGGGAAAAAAACTACCATCAAGGATTGAGGGTTAACTTTTTTGTCAGGGTTTGAGAGGGTCCCCCCCCCACCCCCTCATTTCATGCCAACTCCAGGCAAGGATAGAATGAAAGGGTAGAGTCTAGGGTTAACATTGTTTTAAAATTTTTCAGTATTTATTACGTGAACATAATTGTGTGTTACTAGTTATAAATTTACAGCTTTCTGATGGACATTTATTTTTTCAAAGTAATTTCTGAGCAGATGAAAGAAACATCATACACTCATCTTTTAAACTTGTTTCAAACCAATTTTTTTTTTTTTTTTGTGATTTTTGCTTTGGTGTATGATGTAATTGGGCATAGAGAATACTGAGATTTTGTTAGATAATGCAATTAGGATATTTGTGTAAAGACTTGTAATATTATTGGCCTTATAACAATATTTAACTTAAAAAGTATGTACTGTACTGCAGTTTGCCAAAGGTGATGCTGAAATTTAATAGGTTTATTAGTTTTCTGAAAAGAAAACTATTGTGCCGGCTTTGTCTGTCCATCTGCACTTTTTTCTGTCAGCTTTCAAATCTTAAAAACAACTGAATCTAGAGGGCTGCAGATTGGTATGTTGATCATTCACCTTCCAACCATCAAACATACCAAATAACAGCCCTCTAGCCTCAGTATTTCTATTTTATTTAAGGTTAAAGTTAGCCATAATCATGTGTCTGGCATCAATATAGGCCAGGCCACCACCAGGCCGTGGTTAAAGTTTCTTGGGCCACGTCTCATACAGCATTATACCGAGACCACCGAAAGATAGATCTATTTTAGGTGCCTTGATTAGCCTATACGATGTACAGAAAACTCGATTGTGCCAAAGTTTCTTAATTGTTTTTTAAATTCTCATAATAATGATTTTATTTTAAATGAGGGTGAAGGTTTGCATTGACATAGAACCACCCAAGATGCTAAACTTCTGTGGATGTACTAATAGGAATGGGATTTTGGCGCAAGAATGAAGGGCCGTAAGATCCTTTATAAGGGCATAGATCATGACCTAAAACAGATAGGAGCTTGTTTTAAAAAAAAAAAGAACAAAATGGCGAAGAGAATTCATTTCACTAGTACCACCATAAAAGCAAAAGTCTGACGAAAAGTCATTGATGATGATGATGATGATGTATCATTGTTTTTCAGTTGTGCTGAGTGTGATTTCTTTGATTGACATTGACTGAATATGAATTAACTGAACCATCAAATGGAGTTACAACTTGTTTACCTGATGATAAAAGTGGGAAATTGTTCCAGGCTTCAAGCTGTGACCTTGTTTTGGAATGTTGAATTCTTCTCATTAGTGGGCCATTTATTTGACATCTATCAGCTGTTTATCAAATATACTGTAGTAGGTGTGTTTTTCGGGGAAAAGATAGAGTGGTTATTTTTACCCCCCAATAAAATTACTGTGGTTATTATTGAAGGTCAGTAGTGTCGTGGATTAAGACTTTCATGTAGAATTGTGTACAGTGTTAGGTATTAGTTGCTTTCAGATAGTATGTGAATTAAAATCTCAATTATTATTAAAGAAAAGACGTTTTTTAAATGAACCTTACCTCTCCATTATATAGCTTTTATCTGCGCCAGCTATATAATGGAGATGTATTTAAAAAATACTGTAAATCTTGAATTAAGCTGTTTATATTTTGGCAATGAACCTTACCTCTCTATATAGCTGGTGCAGAAGTAAAAGCTATATAGTGGAGAGGTAAATGTTAAGAAAAAAATCATAAATTAAGTATTAATATGTTTGACATGAACTGTACTTCTCCATTATATAGCTGGTGTGGAAGTAAAAGCTATATAAGGGAGAGGTAAGTATTTAGAAATAAATAATAAGTTATTTTTATTTTTCTTGTGATTCTGCAATAACATTTCATTGTAAGACTTGTTGTTATAGAGGCTACATACTGTATACATAGAGTACCTAGATTCACCTTTACACTCTTGATAAGATATCGTCCAACATGACTGCTGCAGTGAGCTTACTGGGCTGTTTCTGAGAGATGCAGATTAAGGTAGCATAGCCTAACGTGCTTACTGCCATTGGGAAATAGTGCTGTCAGTGAACCTCACGCATTGCACTGTAGTCATTATTTAAGGTTCTTTGCAGAGTCCCTTTGGCCTCTAGCTACAATCCTTTCATTCCTTTTCCTATATTTCTGTTCTTATTCTTCCACTCTACTTTCCACCCTCTCCTAACAATTGTTTCAACATTGTTTTCATCACTGAATAACTTTGTAAGTCCCAGTGCTTAGCCATTGGCCTAAATTTTATATTTCAATTCCTAACTTGCCTAAGTCATGAATCAATAGAGTTGATGATTTGAGTTTTTAACATGACCCCATATAGAAGTGGGAAAAGATGCAGAGGAAGAAGATGATTTGAGTTTCTAAATTAGGGAATAAAGCTTCTATAGTGAGGTAATCTGTATTTCCTAGACTGGGAAAATTTGTCGTACAGGATGGTATCTTAAAGGTCTAAAAACCATATACTGTACTGAAGTTTTAACAGAACGGGCAGTTTTCTCAGTTAATCTTTTTTAATTTTGACTTTAGTTGTGTTTTAGATCTTTACTTTGGGGAACATTTGAATTTCATTCAAGCAACTTACCAAGTAATTACAGAATCAGCTATGTAATTACCTAGTAAATATATGTGAAACGTAATTTTATTATGAAAATATAATTTTCATATAAGTAACTTACCAAGTAATTACTTGGTAAGTGTATATGAAGCTTAATTTTATTATGAAAGTATTTTTCTATTTTAGGGTTTTATTTTTTTTACGTATATGGAGGTTTTGAGGTCGGCTCTTATCAGTTTCTGACAAGTACATTAAATGTTAGCGTTGATTAGTACCAAGCTGATATTTGAGTGTTTTATGATAAGCTATATGTAGTTACAGGATTTTAGTTTTATATTTATTCCATAAAAACTTGACTGTGGTGGTGTATGGGTAGGTGAGTAAACTGGATTCTGTTAATTATTATCATACTCTTTCGTGACAATTTGAACTCAAGAGTTATTGTTTTCTGTAATGATGACCTTCTCGTGGCCATCATTAATATACCAGACTATGCTATCTCAAGCGCGCTTTCATAATTTATTGTTTAGCCAATATCTTCCATTTCCCGACTATTCTATGACGGGTAGGTGGGTAAAACTGGCATGCCAATAACTGGCTTAATCTTCTGAGAATGAACAGGATTAAGGTTTCTATGATTTGTGCAGTTCCATAATGGCCAGCAGTTCATGTTTTCTAGCTTCTTAATAATAAATATCTTTGCTTACCCCAGCATCATTGGGAGTGATTTACAGTAACCACTGTGGTTATTTTCTAGTCAGGTTATTGGGCAAAGTCCAGAGTGTCACTGTTGACCTGCAAATCCCTTCCATCCCCTACCACACTTAGACCAAGGGGCCATATTAGCATAGGCTAGCCTTCTGGATCCATGTCTTTGTTGCTCACAGCTGATGGTAAATGTTGCTGGAATTATGTTTTTATAAGGTTATGTCGTACTGGTACAGTATGGAATACCAGTGAACATGGCTGGCATTTTTAGAGACAGTCTCTCATATAGCATGCGTTTGCGAAAAGCAGTTAGCCTGTAGTAAGTGGTATTTGTAGGTGCTTGGGAACCCAGCTTTAGTGAGTAAAAGGGAACGTTAGCTCATTGTACACTATTAGTATCTGTAAAGCCAGTGTTCAAGATTTCTGTGAATGTTTTCTTATTCAAATATGGGCTGTATTTGGGAAACTGTTTGCATCACACACAGGCACATGTATTTGCAGTGTAGTATGTAAAAGAAAATTGGTAAAGTTGATTTTTTGCTTGAAATTTGTTTAATGAATAGTTGTAACTTGATAACTGGGCATGTAAATCATTTGCTCTTGGCTTATTTCATATGCTTTTGAGCCTGTTGTGATGGAACAGTCCAAACAGTTGATAAGGCCATTTGCCCGTAATTTCCACATGTTAAATATGACCAGTAGGCTATATATGAATGCACTTTTGCATAAAGTGTACCATACCTATGATTCTTGTATCACAGTGTAGAGTCTTGCCTCAAGTTAAGCAAGGTTGTTTGTGTATCACAAAAGAAATGCCACTTATTATTTAATAGCTATGATCCGTATTTATCATGTGTTTCTGCCCCATAAAGCACCTTGTACTTTTGTAGCTATAGTACTCTAAATACATTTCACTCAGACATATAGCTTATGCGCAGTAGGGAAGCAGTTGCAGTGCTGTTGAATGTAATCTAAAAAGAAGCCTTAAAATGAAGGCTCCTGTGTAATGAAAGCCTAAAGACTCAATTTTTTTGTTTGCTTTACATACAGGATTTTTCCACTTTAGGGGAAGTAGGGTAAAAAAAAGTCAGCTTTGTGGTTACAGTATATTACGGTAAGATATTGGTAACAACAGTCTTGACTAAAGATTTGTTTGCATATTCTAGTTCTTGTGCAATGGCATGTAGTGGTGCAGTGTATAAACACACACACGCCAGTCAGGTGGAGGTTTTAGTTTGAATATAACCTGTCAAGTAAAGTACTACTGTTATGATTTTCTTATGCAAGTTTAAGGTGGGCCCAAGGGGTGTTCAATTCTTTCTGTTGTTTCTTGAATAAGGCAATCCCTGGTTTACGACGGGTTCTGTTCCGACACTGTGTCATAACCCGAAATATCGTCGAAAACCGTAAGAAAACCTTTTAATCATTTGGGTGTCTTGTAAATGACAAATTGCATTTTTATTGAGTTTTTCATCAAAAAACCTCCAAATTTTGACCATTCTGCCATTTTGGACCATATTTCTTCCGTCGGATCGGTGTTGTAACCCCATAACATGCGTTGTAACCTGGGAAATAATTTTTGATGAATATATTTGAAGGGTGTTGTAAGCTCAGAACGTCGTAAGCTGAGCCCGTTGTAACCCGGGGACTGCCTGTATTCTGTTTAGAAAATCTTTTACTTTCAAGGTTAGTGGCAGCATAAGTCTCATACCACATTATTTCCAGTTTAAAATGTATTTGTTTGTTGTTTCTCAGTGTATTTTAGAATAATTGAATCCACGTCGAATTAGTCCTGGGCGCATTGTAAAATGACAGGACAGTATTAATCGTCATGTCATTAAGATCTATCCAGACCATACCATCCACTGCACTGAACTGTACTACTGTAATTATGCAATTTATTTTAAGTCTTCCCTTTCCTTTTTTAGGTCCATTTCCTTGGAGTTTTCTGATTTTTTTTAGGTGTAAAGAAAAAAATTTGAAACGATAGTTGAATGTAACGTTGGCGCTTCGAGAGTTCAAACTGGGTGCAAATGGTTTTTTGATGTGCAGGTTCACACAGGCCTCATTATGTAGTCTGTTTTATCGTGACTTTTTTTTATTTCTTTTATACTGTTTATTCTTTACTAGTAGGTTTGGGGTTACTCTGCGGTATATAGTAACACTTAGGATGACATGGGAAAACTAATATATAGGTCTTGTATTTGTAAAACCAGTGAATAAGTCATGTTGTCTATTTTTCTCTTTATCTTTTATAATGTACAACTTTAATGGTGTTCAGGGCTGAAGTACTGGTAGAGCAATCTTTTTGTAATGAGGCAGACCATTACATAATTTCCCGTTGCAGTACTTGAAATTTAAGCGAATAAAAATGTGAGGTGTTAAAGTATTTTATCCACATAGGCTATGCCAGAAGCATTGTGTATTATTATTATTATTATTATTATTATTATTATTATTATTATTATTAGGAAGAAGTAACAGGAGGTAATCAGAAATACAGAAAGAAGGTCAGTTATTAGAAAAGAAACAACAATTTAACAAATTAATAAATAAATAAAATATAAAATCAGGTAAAATACGAGAATAGTTTTAGGATAGGAATACAATTCAGGTCATATGGATCTTAGGAGTGTGAATTAGTGACGAGCATAGGATAAGTGAAAGTACAGATTCACAATTAAGTTTCTAGTTGCTGAGCGCTTCAAAATGAATTCTGACGAGATTGAATTTTCCACTGGAAGAGTGACCAATACGTCCATCAGTGTGAATAAGTGAAGTTGACATCTGTATTGAAGCATCCAAAACGCTTCTCTTTTAGAGGTCTTCTAAGGGTATTCAGTTTCATCTTAGTTTAGGAGCACTGTTGCTGCAAAGTAAATAATAGCTAAAATCTGCGAATACTTGACACCCCTCTAAAAACACTTATAACTGCCTTTTTTCATAGTTCAAACACCAAAAACAAAAAAAACCCTCTGAAAATGCTTATACCTGAGTATTTTAATAGTTTTATCAGAAAAAATGCATTTAGTCACAAAAATTATATGAAAACATAGTAATTAGTGAATATTTTTTATGAAAAATACCACGAATAGGCAAATTTTCAGCGAATAACTTGTATATACGTTCCACAGAAAAATCTGCGAATCCAGAATCGCGAACAGGCGTGGGTCCACTGTATTAACTAAGAGGTTTGGTTGGAAGTAGAAGCTTAAGCTTTGATGAAGAAGAGCAGTCTCATTAAAAGTGTAGTGTACGCAGGGATCGAACCCTGGTCTCCCAGATGAAAGGCCAGGGAGCTACCAACTGACCCACACAGCTCATGAAAGAAGTGGGAACCTAATTCTACAACTTAAATTTAAGTGGAAAGATTTGTTCATTAGATATTAAACAGAGATCAAAGGAAAATATTCAGTCCTTTACATTATGTCTTTAAACTCTCAGGATTTGGGAGACCTGAATAAAGGTGTAATAAACTAATGAATGAATTGGGTATTCTTTGGAACAGTGTTTTATATATATATTTTTTGATAGTATAAGCAATGAACGTTGAGACATTTGATTGAGGTAGTGTGAATTGAGTTGTTTAATATGAGGAATTTCTGAAAATGAGTTGAGACGTTCGGTTAAACTAGTGTAAATTTCTTTGATACAAGGAATTTCTGGGTAATGAATTGAGACATTAGGTTAAGCTATTTTAAATTTATGTAATACAAGGAATTTCTTGAAAATGAACACTCGGACATTAGGTTAAGCTACAGTAAATTGATTGATTAAATACAAGGAATTTCATGAAAATGAACTCTCTCTCAGCCATTAGGTAAGCTGGTGTAAATTTATTTGATACAAGAAATTTCATGAAAACTAATAAAGACATTCGATTAAACTAGTGGGAATATGAAAATGAATGTTAAGACATTGGATTAAGCAAGAATTTATACACAATGGGGAGCCTATCTTAAAAGCATAATCAATGAACATGGTGACATCCAGCGACGACTACGCCATAGCTTGAACGTATACTAATAATTTCTTTTGTCTCCGTCTCACATTCCAGAACTTCTTCCGCTTGCATAAGCTGCGGCGCCTAGGCCTAAGCGACAACGAGATATCGAGGCTGCCGCCGGACATCCAGAACTTCGAAAACCTGGTCGAACTAGATGTCTCACGAAATGGTAAGTCTACATGCACAGGGTCTCTCTCTCTCTCTCTCTCTCTCTCTCTCTCTCTCTCTCTCTCTCTCTCTCTCTCTCTCTCTCTCTCTCATTTCCTTATTCGTTGTGAAATCCCCTTGTTTTCAAATATATATCACAGTGCTTTTGTTTTGGGTCTCTCTCTCTCTCTCTCTCTCTCTCTCTCTCTCTCTCTCTCTCTCTCTCTCTCTCTCTCTCTCTCTCTAGTGAAGTCCCCTTGTTTTCGAAAGTACTACAGTATATATTATCTTTGAGTCTTTTGGAGACATTATATTTGAGTACTGTTTTGAATTTCTTGTTGCCTAATTTTATTTATTAAATTATTTTTTATTACCAGAGAACTTTTTTTTCTTGTAGATTTATTTTTGTTGGTATTTAGATCCAGGTGTTCTTAATATATTCTCTTTAATTTTGGATTGTTTGGTAATTGTGTTCGTAAATTAATGGCCACATTTCCCTATTGTTATTCTAAACCTCGAAGGTTTTCCTAATAATCCGTGTTTTGCAAAAGGTCATGCTTTAGCCGGTAACAATGTGCCGATAGGCCTATGTCTCTCTCTCTGTCGATGGATATGGTCGTTTGGTTAACGTCTGATTACATTATTTTTATTGATGAATATATATATATATATATATATAAATATATATATATATATATATATATATATATATATATATATATATATATATATATATATATATATAAAGTCTCCTCTTGCTGTTGTTGCACGTCAGATATCACAGACGATGGCCCTCTCTCCTCTGAGTGTCGGGCACTAATTGCAGTTCTTGTGTGCGCGCGTAGGATGAGTGGGGGAACGGACTGTGGTTAATCCCGCGGTTGAGAGAAAGAGAGAATCCTATGAATATCCTGTGGAGGATCCTGTGAATATCCTGCTGAGAATCCTATGAATATCCTACTGAATGGTTTGTCTTCGCTTGGCTAAGGACTACTGCGTAGGAGCCCCTTCCCATTCATATATATTTGTATGATGGTGTAGGTACTGAGGTCTCACGACTCACGTCTGTAGTTTCTCTCTCTCTCTCTCTCTCTCTCTCTCTCTCTCTCTCTCTCTCTCTCTCTCTCTCTCTCTCTCTCTCTCTCCAGTTATGATTCACAGCAATTTGACTAACAGTTAGGTACTTGATGTAATGCGTGTGTCAACAAACGCGCAGTGGATTTTAGGGTAGAAGACTTACGTTGTTCCTTCGTTATCGAGAGAGAGAGAGAGAGAGAGAGAGAGAGAGAGAGAGAGAGAGAGAATTATGATTCAGGTAGTGCTACGTGAGGGATATTAAAACCCCATAGAGAGAGAGCCCAGGGAAGAGGGCTTGAAATGTGCTTCACCGAGTTCGTTTAATCGATCATAAGCAGTTGCAATAAAGGAGGCTGGGAGGCGAGAGGGGATTATGAGAGGGGGGGGGTGTTGTATTGGTGTAGCTGTTAGGTAGGGAGGGAAGACGTGGTTGTGGTGTGGGGGGGGGAGGCTATGGTCAGTCTTCTATGGAGGAGAAAGAAGAAGGAAGAGAGATTGAGTCGTAGGGTGTATCTGGAAAAGGCGTCAGGTTACGGTTGCAAGTGTTTGAGCAAAGTGAGGGTGACTGATTAAAGAATTTCTTTGTTACTGTTGTGATTTGAGCAGAGAGAGAGTATGGTTGATTAAAGTACCTTTGTTATTGTTGTGGCTGTATAAAGAGAGAGAGAGAGAGACGCTTACCAGTGATTATTAATGTTAAAGAGGGTTGTCGATGCTCACAGACAGATGTTTTGTCACTTTGGAGACTGGAGACAGTGATTCCTAGTGTTGGTTGGTTATCCGTTATATATATATATATATATATATATATATATATATATATATATATATATATATATATATATATATATATATATATATATATATATATATATGTATGTATTTGTTTTAGTGTGAAATATACCATACCATCTATGCTTCACTGGAATGTTTATGCAGTTCACAACATATATGTTTTGTGTGCCGTGTTTTGGAATTATATATATTTTTTCCTTTGGGATCACCGTTGGTTCAGCAGTTAAAGGATGCATTTGCCAATAACTATAGCTTTATTCGTGTAGCCATTTCCGCTTTGGTAATGCAACAAAGGAAGGTAGTTGAACCGTATAGAGGTATTTGGAAATAATTTTAACGGAAATGGTAGGTTTGGAAAGGCGAAGCAAGGAAGGTAGCATTGTATGCAAAAGATTGGGAGAAGACTTTTGTGTGTCTATAGATGTCTAGGTCAAAATGTGTAGGGGATTGTTGAGCCATCTCACCTTTATAGGAGAGAAGTGTGTATTTTGAATGATGACGAAAGAAAGAGAAATAGAGATTGATGCAGTCGAGATGAACTGTTTTGTAGTTTATATAGCGTAAGAAGAATTGAAAGGTGAGCAGTATGGTGATATTTAGAAGTGATGAAAGGTTAGCTTATGTGAAAGGGTGAATTAGCGTTTTGGGGTGGCATGGTCACCTGAAAAAAAATGGACGATGGTAAGTTGGTAAAAAAATTATTGATTTAGATTAAGTACAGAAAACGAGGAGGCAGTGTAAAGGTCCGTGGTTGGATGCTGTGAAAGAGGCATTGGAACAAAAAAGTGCCTTGACATTCTTAAGCTCGAGTGCATGCAAGACAGAGGTGAGTGGCGCATCGTGTGTGGAATATTTCTGCATATGGTGTTCAGCTATGTGTTAGCAATTGAAGAATGAATATGGTTTGAAACCGGTGCTTGTTTTCTCTGCCAGCCTCCATTAGGGGGCTTCTCATGTTGAATGTTTTCCGTAGGGGGTTAGTGCCCTAGAGGCAACCTCGTTCGTTCCTTTTACTGTACCTCCGTTTATATTCCCTTTCTTCCGCCATTCTTTCCATCCTATCGTATCAGTTGTTTCACAGTGTAGCTGCGAGGTTTTCCTCCCGTTGCACCTGTCAAACCATTTACTCTCAATTTCCCTTCCACCGCTGAATGACCTCAGATCCCAGCGTTTGGCCTTTGGCGTAAATTCTACGTACTTCATTCCACGTGGAAAGCGTCTGGGAACCCGAGTTGGGAAACTGCATTACGGGGGGAAAAAATACATAAACTTTCAATTAAAAAACTCTCTGGAGCTTATCTGTGTATTAAATATACACAGATAAACTCAAGATAAGTTTATCAACCAGCCAAAACTGGAAAAAAAAAAAAAAAAAAAAAAAAAAAAAAAAAACAGAAAGAGAACGAATCCGATCAATGGGACCTCTTCTCGAGGTCACTGAATGTGAGCAACAGATGTATATATTTTGTGGTCACCTCGCCGGAGAGAACAAGTCACGAAAACACGAGGCGAAGGGAAATCGCAAGAGTGGTTTTACGGTTGCCGGAGGAATCAGGGAGGGTGGGGGGGTTGGGGGCGGGGTTTGGGAGGAAGGGTGGGGCGCCATGCACCTTGAATAGAAGAAGTGGTTTGGAGAAAGTTTTTGTGTGGTGTGTAATAATATATATATATATATATATATATATATATATATATATATATATATATATATATATATATACATATATATTATATTCTTTGCTCCTATTTTTTCACTTTTCATTCAAGAAGTCCTTTTGGTGGTCGTTATAAGGATAAAAAAATATCTCTTTGGTCTGTAAATTGAATAAGAGTAATACAGATTAAACAATATCCTTTTCTATATTGTGTGAAGATAATCAAGATCAAATAATATCCTTTCTTTGTGCGCAAATCTTGATATATTTTTAAGGTACAGTAATAAGCTCTTGAAATGTGCGCGGACGTTAACAATATACCAAGTTATTATTATTATTATTATTATATTATTATTATTTCAAGGAAAGATTATTCTTTTATTCTCGTCTGTAAAGAACTTGGTTGTTCTTCGTAGCCTTCAATAATAACAATAACAACTTAATACATTTGTATTATTATTATTATTATTATTATTATTATTATTATTATTATTATTATTATTATTACTCCTTTGCCGGTAATCTCATTAACTCAACCTACTGGAGGCTCTCAAATTTCCCCTGTACCTTCCGTCCTCGCTGATATGAAATCGACCTTGCTCAGGAAACGAACCTTCCAAATTTCCTGGAACCTCAAATAATAACATCAGCCCAATGCCTGGCTGACTACGGTTGCTTTCCAGTGGTCTCCGGCGTTTCGCCTTGGCTGCGGTATAATGTTTGGCCTGATTTCCAAAGCATTCTTTGCAAGCATTCTTTGCAAGCATTCGCGGTGTGGTTCAGGCAGATTTCTGCCGTGCTTGCGTTTTGGCTTGTATGCTTACGTAGGGGCGTACATGCACGCACACACGCAACTGTATTGAACACAGTGTTCTCTCAGGCTTCTTCACGCTGTACGTTGAAATCAAGAGAGGTTAAGAAGGCTTTGTGGTGATTACAATTAAATACACGTATTTGTATCTATAAATATATATATCTGTATGTATGTGTGTGTATGTATGTGTGTGTGTGTGCGTCTGTCAAAAAGACAAACGAGGCAGGAACTGTTAGAGACATAGCACGAATTCTTGAAAAATCAGGCCGTCCACCACCAACACCGCAACCAAGGTTGAATCGTTGAGAGATCACTCAGAAACATATATATATATATATATATATATATATATATATATATATATATATATATATATATATATATATATATATATGTGAGAAGGTGAGCTTTAGTAAGACATCTTTCCTGTGTGATACAGTGAACTCTCTCTCTCTCTCTCTCTCTCTCTCTCTCTCTCTCTCTCTCTCTCTCTCTCTCTCTCTCTCTCTCTCTCTCTCAGATATTGGAGATAGTCTGTCAATAGGCCTGGGCGGGATTAGTCTCCGATTCATGGCTTCTTGAGTACAGTAGAACAATGTGGACGGGATTTGAAGGGGAAGATAGTAATTGATCCGTACGTTATTTTTATCTTACGCGCGCGCGCATACTCACACACACACACACACACACACACACACACACATATATATATATATATATATATATATATATATATATATATATATATATATATATATATATATGTATATATATATATATATATATATATATATATATATATATATATATATATATATGTATATATGTGTGTATATATATATATATATACATATTTATTAAATTAGAGTGAAAACCAATCGAAACTATACAATACCTAAAACCTTTCTTAAACACAATGATAACAGCAAAGTCGTGTAAAGAAAAAGATGCAGTCCACCGAACTTTTCCTAATAAGATTCCTAATAAGATTTTTTCCCCCGAGTGACTGACGGTAAGTTTGAGATCGCGAAGCAACGAAAGCGTGGGAAAGTGTGGAAAGGGGGCGTTGCCCCCTCTCACCCCCTCCCCTCCACGCTTCAGAGGGAAGGGGTTGGTGGGTGGTGGCGGCCAAGTTCGTGAGTCTTGGTGTTTGATGGCTGCTTGCTTGCTTGCTTTCTTCTTTTTTATTTCTTGCTTTCTTTTTTAAATCTTCAGAGAGAGAGAGAGAAGTTAAAGGAAAAGGTGTTAATTGAATGAATATGAGGAAATGCAATAAATATATAGAAAAATGAATAAATAGGAGGGGGGAAGAGAGAGAGAGAGAGAGAGAGAGAGAGAGAGAGAAGTTAAAGGAAAAGGTGATAAACGAATGAATATGAGGAAAGGCAATAAATAAATAGGAGGGAATAGGAAATAGAGAGAGAGACAGACAGACAGACAGATAAGTTAAAGGAAAAAGTGTTAATTGAATGAATATGAGGAAAGGCAATAAATAAATAGAAAACTAAATAAATAGGAGGGAGTAGGAAATAGAGAGAGAAGTTAAAGGAAAAGATGATAAATGAATGGATATGAGGAAAGGCAATAAATAAGTAGATATGCATGTATGGAGCTTACCTTAAATTAAGAAGTAAAATTAAGCATTAAACAAGCAAGCTCTTTAGAGGGTAGTGCCGTCATTGCACCTCACGCGGTGCACTGTAGGCATTACTTAAGGTTCTCTGCAGGGTCCCTTCGGCCCCTAGCTGCAACCCCTTTCATTCCTTTTACTGCACCTCCGTTCGTATTCTCCTTCCTCCATCGTTCTTTCACCGTCTCCTAACAATCGATTCATAGTCCTGTCACGCCTTTCAAACCTTTTTACTGTCAATTTCCGCTTCAGCGCTGAATGACCTCATCAACATAGGCCCCAGCGCTTGGCCTTTGGGGTAAATTCTGCATTCTGTTCTGTTCTGTAAATGTGTGGACCTTGACAGTAAAATTAGGAGCAAATATACGAAGCCTAAATGTAAAACAAAAATTAAATTCTTTTTAAATTGAGCATTTAAAAACACCAAGAACTTGAACCGCTGCGTAGAAAATGAGAAGGCGTTAAGAAGGAAACTCGTCATTTCAACAAGTCGGGCCAATTATCGAGTCTCCCTCTGGGCCAGTTCTGGACGATTTTCGTTGTCACTTTCCTAGGCCTTGACTTTCAAGGAAGACCTCGGGCCTCAGAGGCCTTAGGACTTGAGGAGATCGCTTTCACCTTCCGTTGGATTTTTCCAGTTTTTATGGCAGTGCGCTCTCTCTCTCTCTCTCTCTCTCTCTCTCTCTCTCTCTCTCTCTCTCTCTCTCTCTCTCTCTCTCTGTAGAGATGTCTCATGACTGTTATAAATAGCCAGCATCTCTCTCTCTCTCTCTCTCTCTCTCTCTCTCTCTCTCTCTCTCGATGTCTCATGACTGTTGTAAGTAGCCAGCATTTTCTCTCTCTCTCTCTCTCTCTCTCTCTCTCTCTCTCTCTCGCTCTCTCTCTTTCTCCATAGAGACGTCTCATGCCTGCCGTATATAGCCCACATTTCCCCCCCTCTCTCTCTCTCTCTCTCTCTCTCTCTCTCTCTCTCTCTCTCTCTCTCTCTCTCTCTCTCTCTCTCCATATAGACGTTTCATGCCTGTCGTATGTAGCCCACATTTCTCTCTCTCTCTCTCTCTCTCTCTCTCTCTCTCTCTCTCTCTCTCTCTCTCTCTCTCTCTCTCTCTCTCTCCCCACATAGAGACGTCTCATGGCCTGTCGTATACAGCCCACATTTCCTCTCTCTCTCTCTCTCTCTCTCTCTCTCTCTCTCTCTCTCTCTCTCTCTCACGATAGAGACGTCTCATGGCCTGTTGTCAATAGCGAGAGCCGCCAGCATTGTTGGCCTGCCAACAGAGTCATCCTCCCGTTATTTGCTCTCTGTCAGTCTACCACAATTATCATCAACCGCGGATTCGACCGAATCAGCTGGTCGGTCGACTCTTCTCTCTCCTCTCGACCGACTGTGTGTGTGTGTGTGTTTGTGGTTGTTCGTTCGCCATTTTGTTTGGTTGCTGGTGTTGTTTTACCTGCTGTTGTTTTACCTGCTGTTTGGTTGGAAGGGAAGGAATATACGTAGAGTTAAGGTCAAGAAGCACTGGGACCTATGAGGTCACTCAGTGCTGAAAGGGAAATTGAGAGTGGGTGGTTTGAAAGGTGTGACGGGAGGAAAACCTTTTGCAGTTGCGCTAGGGAATTTTTTAGAACTCATTAAAAAAATTTTTAATAAGTTCTAAAAAGGTTCTAAAAATTTTTTTTTTTTTTGAGAGAAAATTTCGACGAACATTTAGAGCAACCCCAACCAACCACCCAAACTAAAGAGGCCCCGTAGTGGTGGTGCGTTAGTGCCGTCAGTGCACCTCACGTGGTGCACTGTAGGTATGACAAAAGATTCTTTGCAGCGTCCCTTAGGCCTCTAACTGCAACCTCCTTCATTCCTTTGACTGTACCTCCGTTCATATTACCTTCCCTCCATCTGATTATCCACCTTAGGCTAATCATTGTTTCATAGTACACCTTTAAATAAGCCTTTTTACTGTCAGTTTCCGTTTCAGCGCTGAATGACCTCATAGGCTCCAGCGCTTGGCCCTTGGCTTAAATTCTGTATTTTTATTACTAAGTAATCGCTTTTTTAATGCACTGGTGGGCAGTTGCTAGTACTGCCGAGCACTGGTGGACAGTCGCTAGTACTGTCGAGCACTGGTGAACAGTTGCCAGTACTGTCGAGCACTGGTGGACAGTTGCCAGTACTGCTCGAGCACTGGTGGACGGTTAACAGTACTGTCGAGCACTGGTGGACAGTTGCTAGTACTGTCGAGCACTGGTGGACAGTTGCTAGTACTGTCGAGCACTGGTGGACAGTTGCTAGTACTGTCGAGCACTGGTGGACAGTCGCTAGTACTGTCGAGCACTGGTGGACGATGCGCTAGTACTGTTTGCGCACTGGTGGACAGTCGCTAGTACTGTCGAGCACTGGTGGACAGTCGCTAGTACTGTCGAGCACTGGTGGACAGTTGCTAGTACTGTCGAGTACTGTTGGACAGTTGCTAGTATCGTCGAGTACTGTGGGGGTTGGTACTGTCGAGCGCTAGTGGATAGTTGCTAGCACTGATGGACAGTTGCTAATACTGTCGGGTACTGGGGAGAGTAGGGGGTAGGGGAAGGTTAGTACTGTCGAGTACTGGGGGAGTAGTAATTGCTAGATCCGGTGTAATGGGCGATATCTGGGGCTTCCGGAAATTGAGTCGTTCCCAGGAAACTCCCCCCTCGGCCGGACAAAGAAACACCAGATATACTATTACGTTTTGGGTTGTTTTGTTGTTGTTGTTCTTGTTGATGTTGCGTTTCTTTTTTTTTTTTTGGTGCGGTGATGTGTGTCTGAAATGATAGATTTGCTTGGTGTTTGTAGAATTACTTTATTCATTTTTATTTTATTTTTTTTTTCTGTTGGGTGGTATCGTTTTGGTAATTGCGAAGAGGTAAGGTTGGAAGGGAAGTGGTATTACTGTAAAATGTCTGATACAGCAACATACTCTTATTATATACATATATATATATATATATATGTGTGTGTTTCTGTATGTGTATGTATATATATATATATATATATATATATATATATATATATATATATATATATATATATATATATATATATATATATATATCACATTACCTAGAGTGAAAAATAAGAAACAGGGTGTAGGTCTGACCGGTTTCGACTTTATTTCAAGCCATTGACGAATGGCTTGGAAATAAAGTCAGAAACCGGTCAGACCTGCATACCCAGGTTTCTTATTTTTCACCTGGTAATGTGTGATAAATGAATCACGTACAAAAGTGATTATAATCATATATATATATATATATATATATATATATATATATATATATATATATATATATATTATGTATACACACACACACACACAGAAGCGCTGTGGAATGTATTGTCCCTTGAATAAATGCCGCAGCAGAATTTTCATGTTGACGTAACTGACTGATGGGAGAGAGAAAAAGGGAGAGAAAAAAAAAAGAAAAAAGAAAGTCGTCATGGCGCGAATTGTTATCGTCATATTCAGAGTCGCTCTTCCGATCGTGTCAGAGCGAATGATTAATCTCAAGGTCGTGGGAGCGTTATTCGTGTTGTTGGCGACTTCTAGTCGTTTGAGGTGGGGAGGGGGCGGATTTCGTGTCTAGGTAATTTTATACACACATATATATGTATATATATATATATATATATATATATATATATATATATATATATATATATATATATATATATATATATATATATATATATATATATATATATATATATAATGTATAAATTTCTGACTCACTTCAGGATCGAACCTATGGGTCAGGGTGCTACCAACTGAATCACGAAGGTCGTGGCTTGTGTGGTTCATTTGGCAGCGCCCTGCCTTCCATTTAAAAGGCTGGGTTCGATCCCGATGTGAGTCAAAATTTTATTTCTGTTCCACTCGTCGTGATTGTGCGTTGATTACTTCTCTCTCTCTCTCTCTCTCTCTCTCTCTCTCTCTCTCTCTCTCTCTCTCTCTCTCTCTCTCTCTCTCTCTCTCTCTCTCTCTCTATATATATATATATATATATATATATATATATATATATATATATATATATATATATACATATATATATATATATTATATATATTACATATATATATATATATATATATATATATATATATATATATATATATATATATAATTATGTATTACTCATGCAATTAATAACCGTGCAGGCTTTTAAATTTACGGTGAATCGGATGACCGTACTTAAGCCAGTAACCGGATGGGATTATAACTGTTCGTCGCTTACCACAACTGTACGAGACCAGTTTTTTTTTTTTTTTTATTTAAAGTCTCTTAACAGTTGTGGTTTCGTCATTCGCTCGTCTGAGATCCGTCGGGGATGGTTCCTGTTTATGTGGTGCATTTAGAAGGGGTTTTAATAAGAAAGGTATCGTTTTATTAAAATACCAAGGTTTGGTTCACTCGTAGTCAGATTATTCCATTGTTCACTAATATTCGTAGCTTTTGATTTATAATAATCTCAGTTCTACTTATGCCGTGTTGGAGGGACTGTGTTGTGTTTTGCGTTTTAGCTGAATTTTTAGCTGTTTATTTATTGTTTATTCTTTCTTTTTAGTTTTCTGAGAACACTATTGTGCCGGCTTTGTCTGTCCGTCCGCACTTTTTTCTGTCGGCTCTCAGATCTTAAAAACTACCTAGGGTAGAAGGCTGCAAATTGGTATGTTGATCATCCAGCCTCCAATCATCAAACATACCAAATTGCAGCCCTCTAGCCTCAGTAGTTTTGATTTGATTTAAAGTTAAAGTTAGCCATGATCGTGCTTCTGGCAGCGCAACAACACAGGCCACCACGGCCGGCTGAGACTTTCATGGGCCGCGGCTCATACTGCATTATACCGAGACCCCCAAAATATAGATCTATTTTAGGTGGCCTTGATTATATGTTGTACAGAAAACTCGATTGCGCCGAAGAAGCTTCGGTGCATTTTTTACTTGTTTTAATAAGTGGTCTCTTCTTTCTCTATTTCCCATTACTTTGTGAAGCTTCTTCCTAATGAATGCTGTAATATTCTTTGGAAGCTTGAGTTTCAAGTCAGTGGACCCATTGGTGGGCTTGTTCCATATGAATAGGGTTCGTCTTGTAAATAATAATACTAATAATATTCTTTGGAAGCTTGAATTTCAAGTCAGTGGACCCTTTGGTGGGCTTCTTCCATATGAATAGGGGTTATCTTCTGAATAATAATAATAATAATAATAATAATAATAATATTCTTTAGAAACTTGAATTTCAAGTCAGTGGACCCTTTGGTGGGCTTCTTCCATATGAATAGGTTTAATCTTTTGAATAATAATAATAATAATAATAATATTCTTTGGAAGTTTGAATTTCAAGTCAGTGGACCCTTTGGTGGGCTTCTTCCATATGAATAGGTTTAATCTTTTGAATAATAATAATAATAATAATAATATAATAATAATATAATAATAATAATAATAATAATAATAATATTCTTTGCAAGCTTCAATTTCAAGACAGTGGCGTTTGACCCAGGGTAGAGGGACGACCTGGGTAAGCGCCTTAGTGAGTAGTGGGAAGTAATGGGGGACCTGGTGAGGACCCACGCTCTCTGACCAACCAACACAGAGATACGAGTGTTGCCTTAACGGTATTAACTCCTATCAGATAAGGGGGCTATCAGTCGCTCATTATCGGACAGACTGCCACATAGCGATAGAATTAAATGCTAAATATAGGTTGTACGAATAGTTTCTCTCCCTCTTATTGGCGGGAGATAAGATCCGTAACTGGTGGTTTGCGAGCTCTCTCTCTCTCTCTCTCTCTCTCTCTCTCTCTCTCTCTCTCTCTCTCTCTCTCTCTCTCTCTCTCTCTCTCTCTCATATAGCAGCAAATAATAAAGTTGGTATTCGTTCTCTTTTTCCATAATCTTTTCAGTTAAAACCTCTCTAATTGACACACAAAATATTCCTCTTCTCAGCTGTCCAGCTTCTCGAACGTTGCCTGTCTCCAATTTCACACATTTCCAATTTTTGAATAATTAATTTTTCTGCCAGGCTTAATGAGAATCGGAAAAAACGATTCGTTGGTCTCGTGAAACTGTTCAAAATATAATAATAATAATAATAATAATAATAATAATAATAATAATCATTATTATTGAAAATACTCACATTATTATTATTAGTCTTAAAATGGAGAAACAAATCCAATAATATCTTTATTATTGTATATGTACATATGGAGAAACATAATCTTTAAATATATATATGTACATTCGTTTCTCCATTATTCGTATTCTCCATTATTGTATTATTATTATTATTACTACTACTTCACGAGGCCAGACAGGGCGGTTCCTCAGGCTCTTGGACTTCAAGACTTTTGGGCCTCTTTAAAACCGACCTCGTCTAGCTTTCTCGTTCAATATCAAAGGTCAGGCGTTGTTTGTCTGAGAATTTTTTTTTTTCACAGACTATATAATATTTTCACTCAGGCTGTATATTATCTGTTTAATAAACGTTCTGGTGGTCAGCCTTTCAGGCTAGGGAGGAGTCAAACGTTTCCATTTGGAGAGGATGGTTGACAGATCACCACCTCCTTTTGTTATTTTCTTTCGCTACATCTTTAGCCATTTTGGGGACTCACAGGAGTAAGGAAGGCCTTATGCCTTATGTCTGGGGACCCCCTCCTCCCTTCCCCAACTCCCCCCCCTCTCTCTCTGTCTCTCTCTCTGAGTTGAGACTTAGGAGTAAAGCCTTATCCCTTATGTCTGGGGACCTCCTCTTCCCTTCCCCAACCTCTCTCTCTCTCTCTCTCTCTCTCTCTCTCTCTCTCTCTCTCTCTCTCTCTCTCTCTCTCTCTCTCTCTCTCGGAGATTGTGCGATGCCAAATTACGTCAACAAATAAATCAATTGCCCCCTCCCACCCTTCCTTCGTACCCTAAATCGTATGGTATTTTAAAAGGTTTGAGAGCCAATGAAAACTGGCCTATATATAGCTTGGGAATACAAGCAATTTAGTGTACGCAAGCAATAGTTTAATGTTCCTTTGATCCAGTTGGGTTTTTTTTTAACCTCCTCCTCCTCCTCCTCCTCCTCCTCCTCCTCCTCCTCCTCCTCCTCCTCCCTACCCCATTTTTATAAGCTTTTGTGGCATGACGTCGATGGCGTTTTGCTTTTTGAAGCCTGTAAATAAAAGTCTGGGCGTCCATGCTTTGTGTGCGTGTGTGTGTGTGTGTGCGCGCGCGCGTGCTTGCGGGCATGCATACTCTCTCTCTCTCTCTCTCTCTCTCTCTCTCTCTCTCTCTCTCTCTCTGTCCTGTTTTGGCCTATATTTTTTTTTTCTTTTCACCCTAAATGGTTATATGTGCGTATTGAATCTTTCATTATTAAAGTCTCTCTCTCTCTCTCTCTCTCTCTCTCTCTCTCTCTCTCTCTCTCTCTCTCTCTCTCTCTCTCTCTCTCTCTCTCGTGCAACGCTGCGCCGCGCTGTCTTTGATAGGCTCAGATTAAAAAGAATGTTATTGAAAATGTCGAATGTTTTATGTGATTGGAGAGTGAGAATGTTTTTCACGGAAAAGTGAGAATGTTTGTCTTGGATGTTTTCATCAGCCGTTGATAGTGTTTCACTGATTCCGGGTATCAGCGATATTGCTGTTTTTTGCGTCCTTTTTTTTTCTCCTTCTCTTTCTCTTTCTCAGTTACGATGTGTTTGTTTTACAAACGCACACACAACACACACACACACACACCTGTCAAATAGGAGTGTAGTTTCATTGCGTGTGTAGATTAGCCTGTTGTGACCTATATGCTATACTGTATATGTATATATATATATATATATATATATATATATATATATATATATATATATATATATATCTATATATATATATATATATATATATATATATATATATATATATATATATATATATATATATATATATATATATATATATATATATATATTCTTTTCGCCTCAAGTGATTATTTGTATGTATTGGATCTCTCATTAATAAAGTTCTCTCTCTCTCTCTCTCTCTCTCTCTCTCTCTCTCTCTCTCTCTCTCTCTCTCTCTCTCTTAATATTCCCAAAAGCAGATCTGACATCATAGCTTTTTATATCTGATACAAATGATGACCGAATGTAGGCACTGGGAGGGACTCAGGGAGGTACTACCCCTCTTCCCCTCCCCCCTTTCCCCCTGGGGAGGGGGGGAGGGGGATCTACCTGACAGGTAAGCCAGGTTTGATTTCCTTCCTATTACGCATTTGCGGCGCTTTGTTGTCAGTGTGGGACGATGCTGGTATATACTCTTTGCCTGTTCACTTGGGTCGTGCTTTGTCTTAGGGACGCTTCCACTTTTGGGGCACGCCACCACCTATACCCTATGCCCCCCCCCCAAATACCCACTCCAAGGCAAGGTCCAGCCAAGCTGAGCCAGCGTCTCACGTACCTTACTACCTGTGTTCTGTCAGGTGCATCAGCGTCGTTTCCTTATCCCCCCATCCCCCCCAACCTCCGACGAGATGACGAACCGTCCCCGTTCCTCCCGGGTCCCACCCACTCGAAGAGAGCGGCGACGGCGCAGGTCTTCTGCGCATAAATAGGAACGAGTTTTGTCGTGGTTTCGGCCTTAAGCGTTTCACTCTTTGTTTTCGTGTATCTGAGCGCTCCGTTGTTTTGTGTGCTTGTGTGCTTGTGTTTGTGTGTTTGTGTGTTTGCTGGAGACGATATGGTACATTTGTGGCATCCTATGTTTTCCAATTTGTGAGGTCTTCTTCTTCTTCTTCTTCTTCTTCTTCTTCTTCTTCTGCTTCTTCTTCTTCTTCCTGTTTTGGATTCACGATGTTGCGTGGCTTGGGACGGTTTGCAGTTAGACAAATTGGATTCAGGCGCTTGTATCGTATATTCTGAGAAGACGGATGAGGTGGTCCGTGAGGTATGCGGGATTCTTAGAGGCAAATACGAAACACTGACAACTGCATAAGTCATTTCGCTCCTTTAATGAAGAGGGCTGACCTGGGGCTACTGACCCTAGACTAATTGCCTCCCTTAAGGTAAATCCCCGTTGGGGGGGAATAGTGCCTTCAATGCATCTCACGCGGTACACTGTAGGCATCACTTGAGGTTCTTTGCAGCGTCCCTTCGGCCCGTAGCTGCAGCCTCTTTCGTTCTTAATAATGTACCTCCATTAATATTCCCTTTTTCCATCTTGCTATCCACTCGCTCTAACAATTGATTCATAGTGCCATTGCGAGGGTTTCCCCCTGTTACACCTTTTACTCTCAATTTCCGTTTCAGCGCTGAATGACCTCATAGGTCCCAGTGCTTGGCCTTAGACCTAAATTCTATATTAAATTCGATTCAGTTAATATATATAGTCGCTCCAAGGATATTAGAGTCGCTCCACTTCCAGTAGAGACCAACATCATTCGACTAACAGTCAGGTACACCATCTACTTATCCCCTCAGAGAAAAGGTGGATTTTCAAGGAAAAGCGTCTCTGTTGTTTATACCCTCGCCCGGTTCTCGAACTCCGGGTTCCTCAATTGTGTAAGATGCAGAAAGATAGAGGTAGAGAATAACTTGGAAGCCTTGTTAGCGACCTCGATTTAGTGAACTGAGTTTATTTGATTAGTGAATTAATCTGTGTAGTTTTTTTTTATAAATATTTTGACGAGAGATTCCTATCTTAGCTGACATGTCTCTTTATCTTCTGCCCAAAGGGGTTTATTTGCCTTGAGATTAAACTTGCCAAGTCACTGTCGCTCGTAGTGTTTTCACTTTTATTCAAGAGAACTGTAAACTGAAATAGCGTCTAAATCAGCTGATTGAGTTGTGATATTTGCGCGTTTATGTAGTAACTTGTCATTGGACTTATGTTATGGTGTTTGTACGATGTTATGGTGTTTGTTCTTACATCACTGTATTTATATGATGGTGTTTGTTCTTATATCATTATATTTATATTATGGTGTTCATATATCGTTGTACTTATATTATGGTGTTTGCTCATATATCAGTGCGCTTATATCATTGTACTTATATTATGGTGTTTGTTCATATATCAATGTACTTATATCATTGTACTTATATTATGGTGATTGTACTTATATCATTGTACATGTCATTATACTTATGGTGTTTGTACTTATATCATTGTACTTACGGTGTTTGTTTGAAGTTACTTCAGTACGTTCAAATTTCAACGTATATTATTGCAATTGTTATGAGTTACTTCGTTGACGTAAACCATTCAACGTTGTGGCTTTCAAATGATATCGACAAACGTTTTTTATGTAAAAATTTCTTTTTAAACGTTTCTATATCAAAGTTCATCTATAAACTTTCTGAAACTTTAATTGTAATTTTTAAAGCTTTCTTTTAAAGCTCAGTTTGGGGAAAGCTTTTAAAGTCTGGGATGCGAATTCACGACGAGTCAGAGCAGTGTGTGTTTATTTAGATTGTCATTAGCTCTCTCTCTCTCTCTCTCTCTCTCTCTCTCTCTCTCTCTCTCTCTCTCTCTCTCTCTCTCTCTCTCTCTCAGTGGCCCTCAGGGTGGTGGTGGTACAATACTAACGACCTTGGTCACAACTTCATAACATGCTCTCTCTCTCTCTCTCTCTGAGACATTGTGAGTTTTTTAATATTCGGAAATATCACATAACATGCTTTGGAGAAAGTATGAGCCACTCATATATATATATATATATATATATATATATATATATATATATATATATATATATATATATATATATATATATATATATATATTTACTGTTGTTGTTCCTTATACACGTAATTTAACATGGTTCATTGGTGGTCGTCCTTGACAAATTACAGTAGTAAAAGCTTGCAAAAGTGCATCTCAGAAGGCTTATAATAATAATAATAATAATAATAATAATGATAATAATAATAATAATGTCATTCGGACGCTGGAATGACAAGCGGGCGAGGAGGTGGGTTATGGTGGTTGTGGGTTGTAGGAGAGGGGTTCCCGAGAAGAAGAATTTGTGTAGGTACAGAAGATGCCCCTTAGGGATGCCTGACATGACCTTGAAGCTTTCTGCTATTGGAACCGCGGCCTCTGGAAGCATTGTATATTTAGAGGATGCTTTACACGACCTTGAATCCTTTGTTATCGGGACCGTTGGCCTGTAGAAGTAGAAGCCTTGTATGGACGTGAAACAAACAGATAGGATGCGACTGCAACCTAGGCGCCTAATGGCCGTTTGTAGAGGCGTGGATAGGAATAGCAAGAAGGTCGTACTTTGCATATGACCAGAGAAAATTGAGGATGAGAGCGAAGGAAAAAAAGAAAGGGAGAGGAGAGGAGAAGGATGAGATACGAGGAGAGGAAAGGAGAAAGTGTGAGGGGGGAGGGGAGGGAGAGGGAGGGGGATGGATTGTGTTTATAGCTCCAGTAATCCCGCCTCGCCCTGTTGAGCTTTTATGGACCATAAGGGGAAACTGGAGCTCGTATACGCCGATAGGGAGCTGTTTGGGGAGGGGGTCAGGACCCTGGGGGTGGGGGTTACGACCCTGGGGGAGTGAGGGAGGTAAGGATGAGAGGAATGAGGGGGGCAAGGGCGGGAAGGAGGCGTTATTGCATTGTGCGATGATGTTTGGGAAGCAATATTATATACCCAAGATGGTGTAGAGGGAGAGAGTGAGGGAGGGAGGGGAGGGGAGGGAGATGGAAGTCGTGTGAATGGAAGAGGAGGAAGTGATGAAGATGGGGGCATAGCGTTCTGGATAGTAGTTGCCTCGTTTGGGTCGATATTTCCCTTGTAAATATGTTGTTTTTTTATTGTTATTCTTTAGGAAATGCTGTTGTTGATTTTGTTGTTCAGGAAATGCTGCTGTTGTTATTGCTCTTCAGTGTTGTTGTTGTTGTTCAGGAAATGCTGTCAGTGGTACAACAACATTGTTGATATGACTCTGTTAACCTTAGATGCAGTATTATGATTTGTGTTCATTAATACGCTAACACAATTCTCCTTACATTTTAATGATTTTGCCAGACGCACGATCATGGCTTACTTTAACTTCAAGTAAAATCAGAACTGCTGAGGCTAGAGGGCTGCAATTTGGTGTGTTTGATGACTGGAGGACGGGTGATCAACATCCCAATCTGGAGCCCTCTAGCCCCAGCAGTTTTCAAGATCTGAGGGCGGACAGAAAAAGTGCGGACGGACGGACAAATAGCCATCGCAGTAGTTATCCTTTACAGAAAACTAAAAAGGGGCAATTCTAGGAATGCGTAATGTGACGTAGGATTAAAAAATACAGTTCTACGTAGGTGGTAAATGCTGTAACATGCCGTAGCTTTGACATTATTGAAAGGTACACGAGCGGCTGAAATGGCATTGTCATTTTGATATTTCATTTCAAAAGAGCCTCCAGTATTTTTTGACGTTACTTTAAACAGAAGAGTAATATTGCCATAGTAAATGCAAGTTTTTTCTTGCTTGGGCGCTTGTGCTTATGTGCGTGCTTGCATGCTTGCGCGCGCGCGCGCGGGAGGCATTGGCAGTAAAAGTACTGAGGTACGCTGAATGAATCGATAGTGGTGTGTGAGTGCCCTTGTTTGGGGAGCTGGAAAGCCAGAAAAAAATGTACAAACTGTCGTTGATGATGAGAATCTAAGCCACTGCGAGAGCTCTTAAACCTGAGAGAGAGAGAGAGAGAGAGAGAGAGAGAGAGAGATCCCAGGTTACGAAACTGCATTTAACATTTATCCTACATTGACTGCGGGAGCTTTTAAACCTAGAGAGAGAGAGAGAGAGAGAGAGAGAGAGAGAGAGAGAGAGAGAGAATTGGATTAATTTGCTCCGCAGATAAGAATGCCCACATTCAATTTGTGTCATTTTATTTATTATTATCTTTGACAGAATTTGAACACAATTGGCTATAAATCAGTCAGTAACATTTTTATAGATTTTATGAAAGAGTTACAGATGAACAACTGGTCCTATTAAATGCAGGCGTTGCACACGTCAATTATTTGTGTGAAGACGTGGAATTTAGTGCAGAGCAGTGCAAGGAATTTAAAACTCACCCGTTCTGATGGCTTTTGTTTATTGCGAGCGGGCATTTGACAGCGTCCATACCCCAGCAGTGTAATGGAAAGACTGATGTCATTTTGGCAAAGAGACATTGTTAATGTTGATGGGGTCATGTCAGGTGAATTCTGTAAATATTCTGATGCTACAAAGGACTTTTATATTGCCTCTTGCTGTTTGCCCTTGTCATAGATTTTGCAAAGGTAAGTGGTTGGATATGACAGAAAGGTATGCTGGCCTAAAATGTAAAACTGCTGGATCTGCAAAATTTTCGAAATTGAGATATGCCACCTATTGGGCTCGTGAAACACTAATACACAAGTTACTGCAGTTTCAGGATGATTCTTCAGTGCTTTATTTAGGGGGTCCCATTTGCAGCGTCTGCAAAGTCAGTAGTAAGGCAAGAGAAAACTGCAGTGTCTACCATTTTTCTGTTTTGTATTTTTGCAGGTACTGCAGTCTTCCATTTTAGGGCAGTATGCTGTAGGTCCCGTTGCTAAGTAACCAATTGGTTCTTAGCCACGTTAAATAAGTCTAATCCTTTGGGCCAGCCCTAGGAGACCTGTTAATCAGCTCAGTGGTCTGGTTAAACTACAGGTATACTTTTTAGGGCAGTATGGATGGACAGTTGACAGACATACAACATGCAGATGATGGTTTTGTCATTATAAATACACCACAGGATTTGCAAAGCTCGCTTAATAGAGTGAATCATATATCCAGAGAGGTGAGGTCTTGAAATAAATCTAAGAAGAGTAATGAGGACAGTTTGCACCGTGGTCTGAAAAAAAACTTCAGTTGGAGAAAGGATGAAAGAGGTTGAATCTTGAAAGGATTCGAGAGGTTGCCCTTGGCTGAAAGAGGTTGAATCTTGGAAAGATTAAAGAGATTGGATCTTGCAAGGACTGTAGAGGTTGAATCTTTTAAAAGGATTAAAGAGGCCGAATTTTGAAAGGATGGAAAAGGTCGAATCTTGAAAGGAATGAAGAGGTGTAATTTTGAAAAGATTAAAGAGGTTGAATCTTGAAAGAACTAAAGAAGTTGAATCTTGCAAGGATTCAAGAGGCTGAATTTTGAAAGGATTTAAAGAGGTCGAATCCCGGAAGGATTCAAGAGGTTGAATCTTGATAGAAATACAGTAGAAGTTGAATCTTGCAAGGACTCAAGAGGTTGAATCTTTAAAAGAATTAAAGAGGCCGAATCTTGAAAGGATATGAATCTTGAAAGGATTCAAGAGGCTGAATCCTGAAAGGATTCAAAAGGTTGACGGATCTTTCAAACATTTAGCAACTGCCATCTAGTAAAGCTTCTGAGTTGGAAATTAGTGAAAGTTTTATCAACTAGGCAAAATACTCCTTCCCCCCTTCTCTCTCTCTCTCTCTCTCTCTCTCTCTCTCTCTCTCTGTGTGTGTGTGTGTGTGTGTGTGACTCCTTTTGATTAGCTGGTAATGGGGTTGTGCCATTTCCCAGGCGGCGATGGCTGGCTGGCTGGCTGGCGGCCGCCCACACCCTTGTGGCAAGAGGGGCCTGTAATTTGGCAATATGTCCCCAGTTCATTTGTCACTCGCGTGAATATCTTGAGTTGAGGGATGTGGAACCGAATGGCTTTTTAGCTGCTGGGATTCCTTTTTTTTTTTTTTTTTTTTTTTTTTTTTTTGTAGTTAATTTATTTGGGTTTGGGGTCTTTTGTTGCGCTTTTGTTTTTAATTATGTCGAGTTGTACAGTAGTATTTTGTACATCTAATGCGCACTTTTATTAATTTGTGGGAAATTTTTTTATTTTGTTATTTCGTGGGATAGAATTTTATATTTGCATCCAAGATTTGCGTGTTTGTTAATACAACACACAAATTGCGCGCACGCACGCTCGCGCATATATGTGCGTGTGCATAGCTAATTGACAGGGTAAGAATGTGGCCTAGTTTCATTTCATTTGGTAGCCTGCCTCTCTCTCTCTCTCTCTCTCTCTCTCTCTCTCTCTCTCTCTCTCTCTCTCTCTCTCTCTCTCTCTCGTGGTAGAAATTGTGGTAGCAGCAGATTCACGTCCATATTGTTGCATTCATGTGTTATATTCTCTCTCTCTCTCTCTCTCTCTCTCTCTCTCTCTCTCTCTCTCTCTCTCTCTCTCTCTCTCGTTCACATCTGTCCAAGACTTCATTTGGAATACCTGTCATACTGTCTACAGGTGTTCAGCGTCAATTAAGAATATTCCCCCATTTTATCCACTGGTGTATTATAAAACACCCATAGGAATTGGTTCATTAACTTGTAATGTCCTTTTACTGTACCTCCTTTCGTATTCTCTTTCTTCCACCTTACTTTCCACCCTCTCGTAACAGTTGATTCATTATGCAACTGCAAAAGGTTTTCCTCCTGTTACGCCTCTCAAACCTTTCACTGTCAGTTTCCGTTTCAGCGCCGAATGACCTCACAGATCCCAGTTCTTGGCCTTTGGCCTAAATCCTACGTTCGATTCAGTTCATTAGCTTGTAATAAGGTTGGGGAAAGTCACTGCGGCATCGATAATTTGTGGGGTACTATATTGATATGTCTGGCTTTCTGGATGCTTAGTAATCGCGGGAGACAAAAGGCCATATTTGGGAGGCGAAGGTTGAGCTGGGAAAGTAATATATTGGTGGATTTTTTTTATTTTTTTTTATTGGTGGATGCCTCTTAGGATGGTAATGAAGTATTTTTTGTTGTTCTTGTACGTACGTATTTAAACTGTGTGTGTGTGTGTGTGTGTATGAATAGGTTTCATCTTCTGAATAATAATAATAATAATAATAATAATAATAATAATAATAATAATAATAATAATAATAATATTCTTTGGAAGCTTGAATTTCAAGTCTATGACCCATTTTGTGGGCTTGTTCCATATGAATAGGTTTCATCTTCTGAATAATAATAATAATAATAATAATAATAATAATAATAATATCCTTTGAAAGCTTGAATTTCAAGTCAGTGGCCCCTTTGGTAGGCTTGTTCCATATGAATAGGTTTCATCTTCCGAATAATAATAATAATAATAATAATAATATCGATGAAGAGAGATCTTTGATCCCAGTCAACAGGGTCATAATTGACATTTGTTCAATGTGCAGTTGTTGATAATCGGTGTTTACTCCCAGTGGTTTCATTATGTCGGGATAAACAGCGGCCCTTTTATAGAATGAATCACTTCCCTGTCGTATATTTGGTAGGATTTTTTCCACGTTGCTGATAATATTGTGTATAGTGCTTTGTTATTAAGAGTACTGTGCATTTTTTGCGGTTGTTTGTTGATAATCTTAACGAAAATATTTGACTAGTCAGTGTAAAAATATTTGGTGTAAGTATATTTGGTAAAAATGTTTGCTGTAAAAATAGTTGGTAATTGTCGATAATATTGTGTAAAGTGTGTATTATGAAGATTATCTATTTTGTCTTATTTGCACACTGGTCTCATTATGATTTCAGATTAAGTATGACGTATATAGTGATTAGGTTTATATTTTTTTTATTAAGTTTTATGTTTCTTTTAATGTTGTCTGTGTTTTGAGTGTAGGGTTACACTTCTTTTTTTTTCCTATTACGCTCAAAAGTATTTTGATTTTTATGTATTAGCGGATGTTTTTCGCCCGTTAAATATAAATGTTTGACGTCATGCAGAAAAAAAAATAGGTCGGTGTGACGTGAGTGTACTGTATGTAATTGAGATCATTATATAGGTCGTAGTCTTATATATATATATATATATATATATATATATATATATATATATATATATATATATATATATATATATATGTATATATATATATATATAAATATATATATATATACGTCCTATATAATGATCTCATATATATATAGTACGACATATCATGATCTCACACATAGTACTCACGTCACATTCTTTCTTTTGTGCATGACGTCAAACATTTATATTTAACAGGCGAAAAAAAAGTACGTGTGTGTGCGTGTGTACATACATACATTATATATATAATATAGTATATATAAACACATGCACACAACTATATATATAGTATGATACATACTGTATATTTATATATTATGTATATAGATATAGATAGATAAATTGATAAACAGATCCGAAAACCAATCGAATTTGCCCAAAGTTCCATTTTTCATTTTTTGATTTCTATCATTTCTCGTCTGCCAAGCGCCAAGAATCACTGTGTGCATATACAAGGGTCGTAGTTAGTGGAGAGGATGATCTGGGTAATTAGCGAGGATTGGCTAATTACGGTATTTATCCCTAATTAGATTCATATCTGACTGGACCCCTCACCCGTAAGAAATCCGGATGATAGTCGTAGCGATTTGATTTTGGTCTCTCTCAGAGGCGTTTCTTGGGAGATTTTTATTTTTTTTTATTTTGGCGTGTTGTTTATTAGTTTTTTTCTTTTTGGTAAGTGCGTGGGATCTCTTCTTTCTGTATTTCAATTTACCTCCTCTTTTCGTTAAAACGAAGAAGAAGTTCTTCCTAATGAACGCCGTAATATTCTTTGGAAGCTTGAATTTCAAGTCAGTGGCCCCTTTGGTGGGCTTGTTCCATATGAATAGGGTTCATCCTCTTCTGAATAATAATAATAATAATAAATCTTTGGGAGCTTGAATTTCAAGTCAGTGGCCTCTTTGGTGGGCTTGTTCCATATGAATAGGGGCCATCTTCTTCTGAATAATAATAATAATAACAGTAATAATAATAATAATAATAATAATAATAATAATAATAATAATAATATTTTCTCTAATTAGTTTAATACTGGTCAGGTATTGGTTTTTCTTGAGTTATTTTAATGGTGATTAGAATCGTGTTGGTGTTTGTTGTAATTATCGTTATTTTTTCTTATTTCTGTATTTATTTACTTCGCTGAGCTCGAGTGTTTTATGTTGCAGCTGTAGTTATTGTTGTATTTTTATAATATTCCGAATTCAAGTTTTTCAAGTCCACCAAAAGAACGAATATCAGATGTGCCTATATCTGATTGAATTCATCGACTCTCTATAAATTTTTTTAAACCACTAAACACCTGTTATTATTATTATTATTATTATTATTATTATTATTATTATTATTATTATTATTATTATTATTATTATTATTATTAAGCCGACTGGTTAACTGTTTATGTAAGGTAGTTATGGAATGCTTCGAGCCAGCCACTACGCCTGACCTTATACTTATCAGCAACTTTCTCCTTATCTTATCAGTTGGGACTATTGTCAGATAAAACACATCGCTCAGGGCCCCAGAATCACCGTCCGCCATTGTATGTCGTAGCGTTTTCAAACGTCTTTTTTTATCAGTTTTTATTTGAAATTTATGAAGTGTTATCATCAGGGGAAAGGGGACGGGGGTGTAGAATGGCTAATTTTAGTATGTCCTGAATTTATTTTGCGTGGGGATGTCAAGTCTAATCTTTATAAGAAATAAATAAAAATAAATTAAATGAAGGTTTTGTTTTTGATAAGAGAAGTTGGATATGAATATCTCGAGGGTTCTAGCGTCTGTGTTTGTGTGTATATATATAATTTATTTATTTATTTATTATATATATATACACGTGTACACATATATATAGATATATATGTAGATAATCAACACAATCACGTGTGGAACAGAAATAAATTTGTGGCTCACATCAGGATCGAACCCAGGTCTTAACAATTGAAAGACGAGACCGAAGTGTGGCTTGGTTGGCAGCGGTCTCGTCTTTCAGTTGAAAGACCTGGGGTTCGATCCTGATGTGAAATCAGAAATTGATATATATATATATATATATATATATATATATATATATATATATATATATATTATATATATATAAATTTATTATTATTATGCGCTTCTGAGGTGTACAGTCGGCGACTGGGGATGTTGGTTGCAAAGGTCAGCTCTGTGCATCCTATCTCAGTCGGCTTTTAAAGGTCACTGGTGTTTTTTTTTGTGTATGTGTTTGTGTGTGTATTTAGATGAGTGCGTTCGTTTGCAGCATCATCATCGTCGTCGTCAAAAACAAAACAGGATGTTTTTTTCTTTATTATTTTTATTATTGTATTATTATTATTATTATTATTATTATTATTATTATTATTATTATTTTTGGCTTTTGAGCGGATGCGAAAGATCGTTTGAAACGACTGAATGGGGAAAATAAAATAGGAGTTTTTTTGGGGGGGAGGGAGGGGGGGAGGCGGCGCTTTTGAATGGATGAGACAGATTGTGCGTTTGCAACGACTGAATGAGAAAAATGAAATAGAAATTTTTTTTCGGTCTTTGAGTGGAGGAGAATGATTGTGTGTTTGCAACGACTGAATGAGGCAAATAAAATAAGATTTTTTAAATTACTTTTTTTTACTTTTTTTTGTCATAGCGGATGACAGAGATTTCACCTGTCAAACGCCTGAATGACACGTTCCAAATGGAACGTCAAGTTTTACGTTCTTTGAACGCCTGAATAAGATGATTTTATTTTCATTTAATAAAAAAAAATTAAATATTATTCCGGGGTGAAAACTTGAAGTATTTCTGGTTTAAGAACAAACCCCGTTATGTTTCCCAGAACTTGTATTTTCTCTAACGGAAAATTTGACCTTTGGTAGAGTATTTTTAACGGAAATACTTCAAACCGCTCGTCATGTTGACCGGAAACATCATGTGGTTGTCATTATGAGGGTATGTTGTCATATTTTGTAATTCTCCTCCGTAGGGGATCGGTATTGCCATCAGTGCGCCTCATGCGATGCGCTGTAGGCGTTATGTAAGGCTCTTCGCGGCGTCCCGTCGGCCCGTAGCTGCAACCCCTTTCATTCCTTTAACTGTACTTTAGGTCATTATTCTCTTATATGTTACTTTCCACCCTTTATTTTACTGTACCTCCATTCATATTCTCTTTCTTCCACCCTACATTCCTCGACCCTCTCTTAATTCCTGTATTCCTATATTCCTAGATTCCTGTTCCTATTCCAGTTCTCGTCGGAGGATGTTGGTGAAACTGAATGAGGTGGTGAGAGACGCTTGGTTATGGCGTTGGGTTTTATTGCACAAACGGCACAGCGGGTTTGCCTAGTTGCCAGTTGATGTTTTTTTGCATGTTTTTTGTTTCTTTGGCGTTATTCTGCTCGAGTTGCGACGTCGTGTGGTCTCTCTCTTTTTGCAGTAATATTCTCTTTTTGCAGTAATTCTGCCTTTTTTGCAGTAAAATTCCCTTTTTGCAGTAATATTCTCTTTTTGCAGTAATATTCTCTTTTTTGCAGTAATTTCTCTTTTTGCAGTGATATTCTCTTTTTGCAGTAATATTCTCTTTTTTGCAGTAATTCTCTCTTTTTGCAGTGATATTCTCTTTTTGCAGTAATTCTCTTTTTTTCAGTGATTCTCTCTCTTTTTGCAGTAACTTTCGTCGAAAGTGCGAAATAGCGATTAGTCTTCCATTTCATTTCTGGGTATCCGAATGTCTTTGCTTTGAAAATTTGTTCGTGGTATATGTTGAGAGAGAGAGAGAGAGAGAGAGAGAGGTGGAGAGGAGAATCCTCTTGTCGTTCTCAGTAGCAGTTGACATCGCATCCTTTATAAATTCTCATCACATCCTTAAAAAATAGCATAAAGTTGACGTCATATCCTTTAAAAATTAACATCACATCCTTTAAAAATTAACGGCAAAACCTGTAAAAATTAACATCACAGTCTTTAAAATTAACGGCAAATCCTTTAAAAATTAACGTCACATCCTTTAAAAATTAACGGCACATTCTTTAAAAATTAACGGCACATCCTTTAAAAATTAACGGCAAATACTTTAAAACTTAACATCACAGCCTTTAAAAGTTAACGGCACGTCCTTTAAAAATTCACATCACAGCTTTTAAAAATTAACGGTACATCCTTTAAAAATTTACGTCATATCCTTTAAAAATTAACATAAAATTAAAGTTACATCCTTTAAAAACTGACGTCACATCCTTTCAAAGTTAACATCACATCCTTTAAGAATTAACACCACATCCTGTAAAAATTCACATCACATCCTTCCTAAGTCATCTGTCATCTGTCAACAATGTCCGCTGGTCCAAGATTTAACAGACTTAACAGACTTGTTCTGTGGTCGAATTGTTAAAAAAAAAGGTGTGATCTTATTAGTTATTTTATGTATCATAACCCAGGCCTTAATTCTAAACCATCTGAATCGTCTTATTCAGTTTTTGAGGTCACGTGTGACCTCATCTTTTGACCTAATCCGTTTATAGGGAGGCTGTCGACGAGGTGAGGTTAGGTTAGGTTAGAAAAAAGGGTTAGTATGGGCACATTTCCTCAGTGGCTGAGTATTTCTAAGATGACGTCAGCAGCAGTGATTTAGGAACCGGTTTTGCATCCGACTGTTGGGGATTGCTAAGAGAGAGAGAGAGAGAGAGAATAGCTTGAAAAATATCAAACGTAAGTGATCTTTATTTATTAGCAACGGGAATCCTTACCCCATATGTATAGCTATTCGTAAGCTCTCTCTCTCTCTCTCTCTCTCTCTCTCTCTCTCTCTCTCTCTCTCTCTCTCTCTCTCTAGGCAGATTGCCTAACAGGCAATGAGGAGGAGTCAGGCGCGTTCAAACCGCAGCTCTACAAAGTTGTCACATTGCTGCGCTGTTGCAAACGTTGCTTAATCTCTCTCTCTCTCTCTCTCTCTCTCTCTCTCTCTCTCTCTCTCTCTCTCTCTCTCCGCACCAAGCCCTCAGGCTTCATTATTACACACACTGCGAATTCGAGCTTGAATGAAACGATGTTGGTGGTTGAATGATGTGTATTTAGGATGTGGTCATTCTCTTCGCGTCCTGAACCTGTTTGTTTTCTTGATTATGAACTGAACCTGTTTATATATCTTATATATATATATATATTTCTGCTCACATGCGGATCGAACCCCCCATTCATTCTCTCAAATGACAGGCCAGGGCGTTAGCAACTGACTCGCAAAGGTCATGCTGGTAGCCTTCCTGGCCTAGTATATCTTTTCAGCGACTGGGGTTCGATCCCGATGCGAGTCCGAAATTTATTTCAGTGGAACGCGTGGTCTTGTGTTCATCACTTTCACATATATATGTATGTATGTATATGTTCCCATCTTTCGTTGAGCCATCAAAGTCATCACTGGTGGATGGTTTGGCATCCAAAACTGGTCTATTCATTTTGTCTCGACTGTTGTTAAGTGTATATTTTATATATATTTACATATATTTATATATACATAAATATACATATACATATATTTACAAACATATTTATTTGTATTTTTACTATTCGAGTAACGAAAGTTATAATAAAAATAATGATAATAATGAACACCATAATATTCTTTGGTAGCTCGAATTGCAAGTAAATGGCCCCTGTGGTGGGATTGTTCCATATGAATGGAGTTTAGCTTCTGAATAATAATAATAATAATAATAATATTTAGCTTATTTACCTCTCCCAAGCCTACAGACAGACACTTGTTCATTTTATCTTCATAATAATAATAGTAAAGATAATAATAATAATATAATAATAATATTCCGCCGTAGACCTTATCTACCTCTCGCGAGCCTACAGACACCTGTTCATTTTATCTCAATAATAATAATAATAATAATAATAATAATAATAATAATAATAATAATAATAATAATATTCAGCCCAGGAGATCATTTATCTCTCGCGATCCTACAGACACCTGTTCATTTTATCTCCCCGAGGGAGTCCCGAGATCCTACCTCTGTCTCCCTAAAGCCTAAAGGGGAGGGGTGGGAGGGGGAATCTTTAATTAACGTCACTCGACGTCCCGAGATGTCTTTTAAAAAGGTGTCGAGTTTCCCGAGTTACCTGAGTTCTGTCGAATCGAAGACGCTCTCCGGTACTGTTAAGGCGTTGAAATGATTTATTTAACCTTATTTCAGTAGTTTCCTCAGTTATGAGAAGAAGAAGAAGAAGAAGAACCACCTTATGTTCCTGAGAGTTAAAAGGATTAGATAGGCTGTTATCTTTTGAAGGGTAAAAGGACTGGATATCCTTCCAGAATAGATAGGGGGCTCTAAACTTAACGAAAGATCTGAAGGGAATAGAGAGGCTCTACTAGACTTTCCAGAAGGTAAGAGGCATAGAGAAGGCTCTCTCTCTCTCAAAAAAAAAAAAAAAAACTTCCAAGCGGTGTAGATTCAATTACAACTTTCGACTAGAAAGAACGTGAAACGCAAGAAAATCGTCTTCCTTCCTCTCTAAAGGAATCTCATTTAATAACTTAAGTTTTGGTATCGGTATTCAATATCGGGGAGGAAGATTCTTGTGTGCCCTCTCTCTCTCTCTCTCTCTCTCTCTCTCTCTCTCTCTCTCTCTCTCTCTGTCCTCACTTTTGTATGGGAGAGATGGAATGGCGTGGCCTTGTTTCCTTAGAAATCTAGGATGCCTTTGTTGAAGTGTTCATCTGATTGTTTGTTAACTGTTATGACCTGCTGCTTGGGAGAGAGAGAGAGAGAGAGAGAGAGAGAGAGAGAGAGAGAGAGAGAGAGAGAGAGAGAGAGAGAGAGAGAGAGAGAGAGAGAGAGAGAGAGAGAGAGATGCCTTTATTGAAGTGTGCATCTGATTGTCCCTCGACTGTTATGAGCTCCTGCTTAGTGGGGAAGAGGGGAGAGAGAGAGAGAGAGAGAGAGAGAGAGAGAGAGAGAGAGCAAAAACTGAAATGAAGACTTGAATGTCCAGTACTCCGACAAAATTTACTCCATCAGATAATTAAAAAGATCTCTCTCTCTCTCTCTCTCTCTCTCTCTCTCTCTCTCTCTCTCTCTCTCTCTCTCTCTCCAAAAGACCGTTTTATTTACCAGGAAAGGCGACGTGCTTCCGCAAAGAGTTTTTCAAACTTCCTGTCATTACCCGCCAACCGGTATATATTGATGCGAAGGATAAAAGAATGAATGTTTGCAAGGAAACTCTTCTGAGTGCTTGAGTAACGACGGTGAATGAAATCATCTTTTATTGTGGGGTCGACGCACTGTTGATGAATCTTGGGTGTAGTCACAGGCAGCCTTTTTGACGCTGCAGAACTGCTACGAAGAAGGTTCGTGATCTAATTCTGTGTTTAGATTGTGGATGATTTCTTTCCTTAAGATTTAATGATTGAGAGAAATTGTCTTTTCTTCGTGAATATAAGATTTAGGATTTTGATTCGTCTCAGCTGTTACAAAGCGGGTTCATGATTTTAATCTGTAATCAGATTGTGACTGGTTTTTAATTTGATTCTGTTATCAGATTGTGACTGGTTTTATTTGATTCTGTAATCAGATTGTGGCTGGTTTTTCTTTTAAGGTCTGTTTTAAGAGACACTGTCCATTTCCATAAATGTAAATGACTGTGAAATATTTTCTGACAACAATTCCATCGAATACTCGTACAAGAGAGTCCATAGAAACGCCAACATGTGGAAAATAAAGGCTATATTTCAGAGACCAAACTGTCTCTCTCCTCAGGCAAATAGTGAATGAGAAAAAGTTATAGAAAAGATTTTAGTATTAAATTGGACGATATCCCAAAACAACTTGTGAAAGTATTATTATTAACATGCAACGTATGATCTAAGGAGAGATTGCAATTAGATCGTGAATGCATATTTTTAAACAACGCTTTTAGTTTTCTGTAAAAGAAAACTATTGTGCCGGCTTTGTCTGTCCGTCCGCCCTCAGATCTTAAAAACTACTGAGGCTAGAGGGCTGCAAATTGGTATGTTGATCATCCACCCTCCAGTCATCAAACGTACCAAATTGCAGCCCTCTAACCTCCTCAGTAGTTTTTATTTTATTTAAGGTTAAAGTTAGCCACAACCGTACGTCTGGCAACGATATCGGCCAGGCCACCACCGGGACGTGGTTAAAGTTTCGTGGAGCCGCGGCTCATACAGCATTACACCGAGACCAGCGAAAGATAGATCCATTTTCGATGGCCTTGATTATACGATGTACAGAAAACTCGATTTACTTGTTTTAAGATGAACTGCCTATTTTCGAATGCATCAAAGCAAAGGGGGAATTATTATTAACATTCCGAGAAGACCTCAGGAGAGAGAGAGAGAGAGACTGCAAACGTGACTCGAAAGTCCCCAACTGGGATATTGTGTGGGCATGACACGCCAGTCTGGTTCTTGAGATCACTCTGTTGACTTAATCCAGCCAGCAACGAGGTCAGATTGTTTATGTGACACACCAGGCCCTGGGACGATTCTTCTGAACGTGAGATGGGTCGACTGTGAATAGGATTCATAATAATAGTAATAATAGTAATAATAGTAATTCAGACCATCATGGGGTTTCTGGGAACATGTTAAAAATTTTCAAGGGTTTGTGCTTGCCATAAAAATTTCTGTGTCATTCCAACAACGATGCTAAACATTGACACATTGAGACATTTTGTTAGTTCTGTGTTAGAAACCTAAATATTAAACGTTAAATGTTCCAATAGATTTTCAGGAAGGCCCCAGAAAGAAAAAAAAAACACGTCTAGGTATTGAAGTTTTGGAGAGAATTTCAGCAATTGATAGTGAAACCCACGTTGCTTAAATGAAATTGAATATCAGTTACAATTGATAATGAATTGAATATCAATTACAATTGATGATGAATTGAATATAATTTAAAATTGATAATAAATTTAATATCAGTTACAATTGATAAATCCATTATCAGTTACAATTGACGATAAATTGAATATCAGTTACAACTGATAGTAAATTGATTATCAGTTACGATTGATGATAAATTGAATATTAATTACAATTGATAATAAATTGATTATCAATTACAACTGATGATGAATATCTTTACAATTGATAATGAATTCAGTATCAATTACAGTTGATAATAAATTGAATATCAGTTACAATTGATGATAAATTGAATATCAGTTACAATTGATAATGAATTTAATATCAATTACAGTTGATAATGAATTGAATATCAATTACAGTTGATAATGAATTGAATATCAATTACAATTGATAATGAATTGAATATAAATTACAATTGATGTAAATTGAATATAAATTACAATTGATATAAATTGAATATAAATTCCAATTTATATAAATTGAATATCAATTTCAGTTGAAAATAAATTGAATACCAGCGACAATAAAACTTCGTGAAAGCTCCGAACTTCTTCCCAAAACGTTCGTGGTATTCAGCCAGACAGGGACGATGCTGTATTCTTTTAAAGAGCTGAATGGACGGCCTTCCCTTGTTTCATCCCTCAGAGCCTTGATTTTGGAGGCGGGCCAAAAACACAAAAACACAAAAGTGACTAGAGAAGTTAATTCTCTCTCTGGGGGGAGGGGGGTATCGCTGGATGGCTCGCTGGCTCCCTCGGCGTTTTGGGTGGAATGGAGAAATAGAATTATCTCTCATATTTTGGGACGATTTGGATGATGGGCCCTTTATTATCTTTCCAAGGATTTATTTTTTTCTTCTTCTTTTTTTGGTGGAGGTTCTGTCACCTTCTCGCTTTCTCCTTTCTTTTATTCCTGTCCGGTCCTTCCTTCCTCATTAACTCCTGGCCCCGATCGATCGCGTGTGGTCCTCTCAATGTCAAGAACTGGAGAGAGAGAGAGAGAGTGTTTTGATTTTTACTTTATTCGCATCTACCCCAGCATATGTTTTAGAGCTGCAGTTGTACAGGTACAAATTTATATTTGTTGTATATATATCTGAAGCACTTGTGCGCCTGCGCGCGCGCGCGCATAGAGAACGCTCGCTTCGATTTTCAGTCGTTGAGATGAGTTTATTGCAAAATACATCGATATTTTTTCATCAGAAACCTAAAAGATTTAATGGGACATTCCTTATCTAATGTCATGTTTGTCTCAGCCCCTCTCTCTCTCTCTCTCTCTCTCTCTCTCCTCTCTCTCTCTCTCTCTCTCTCTCTCTCTCTCTTCTTCTCTTCTTCTTTCTTCTTCTCTCTCTCTCTCTCTCTTCTCTCTCTCTCTTCTCTTCTTCTCTCTCTCTTCTTCTTCTTTCTTCTTCTTCTTCTTCTTCTTCTTCTTCTTCTTCTTCTTCTCTCTCTCTCTCTCTCTCTCTCTCTCTCTCTCTCTCTCTCTCTCTCTCTCTTCCCATTCCACTCCAAAATTCCAGTCCGGTGCCTTGCTTGGCCCGTGCTTTTGCTTGTGTCGTCTTTTCATTTATCCTCTCCCTTTCCCTTTCCCCCTCCTTTCCCCTCTCCCATTCCTATTCCAATTCCCATTCCCACTCCCACTCCCATTCCAAAAATTCCCACTCGGTGCCTTGCTTGCACCGTGCTTTTGCTTGTGTCGTCTGTTCATTTACCCTCTCCTTTTCCCTTTCCCCCTCCCCCATTCCAATTCCAATTCCTATTCCAATTCCCACTCCCATTCCCATTCCCAATCCGAAAATTCCCGTTCGGTGCCTTGCTTGCACCGTGCTTTTGCTTGTGTCGTCTGTTCATTTACCCTCTCCTTTTCCCTTTCCCCCTCCCCCATTCCTATTCCAATTCCCAGTCCAATTCCCATTCCCACTCCAATTCCCATTCGGTGCCTTGCTTGCCCCGTGCTTTTTCCTGTGTCGTCTTTTCGTATACGGATTGACCTTGCAAGCACAGCCGACTGCGTCCTTGGCTTGGGAATCCGGTAATAGCCGGAAGATGGCAGATGATGATGATGGTGGTGGTGGTGCTGAGGACATTCCGGAAGTTTTTCTTTTTTTTTTCTCTTCTTTTTGAGCGAGTGAGTGGGGATTTGAGGACAGGGTGGCTAGGGTCGTCCTCTCTCTCTCTCTCTCTCTCTCTCTCTCTCTCTCTCTCTCTCTCTCTCTCTCTCTCTAAGAGCATCCTTCCTCTCCCTCTCTCTAAGAACATCCTTCCTCTCTCTCTCTCTTTGTAAGAGCCATCTTCGTTCTATCTCTCAGAACCATCCTCTCTCTCTCTCTCTCTCTCTCTCTCTCTCTCTCTCTCTCTCTCTCTCTCTCTCTCTCATATATATACACACAAACACACACAGTCGGATAGGCGTGTCTCTTAAAGACCTCAGCATTGCATTATGTACCAAGTAGTTAGTGAGTCACTGATACCTCGTCAATATAAGATTCTCTCTCTCTCTCTCTCTCTCTCTCTCTCTCTCTCTCTCTCTCTCTCTCTCTCTCTCTCTCTCTGCGCCTAGATGATCGATCACTTGGCGTAAATTCTTCGACTCTCTCAGGACGGGGAAAAGAGACCCGCCGAAAAAGATGGTGGTGGTGATATGATCTCGTTTTGCTGAATTGCTTCCTGGATAATAATAATAATAATAATAATAATAATAATAATAATAATAATAATAATAATAATAATAATAATAATAATAATAATAATATACTACTTATGCTACACATGCTACAAGTGTTGCTACAGCTGCGTTGGGGGTGAAGGTTAAAGATATTATTATTATGATATTATTAATTATTATTATTATTATATACTAAAACTAAAGCAGGTTCTCGAAAGCTCTCGTTTATATATATATATATATATATATATATATATATATATATATATATATATATATATATATATATATATATATATTTACACTGACACCATTGTGGATTTCTCCACCATTTCAGTGACTCATGCTATTATTATTATTGTTATTATTATTATTATTGTAAATTTCTAATATATATTTACATTTACACTATTGTAGATTTCTCCACCATTTCAGTGACTCATGCTGTTATTATTATTATTGTTATTATTATTATTATTATTATTATTATTATTATTATTATTATTATTATTATTATACATTTCTAATATTTATTTACATTTACGCCATTGTGGATTTCTTCACCAGTTTAGTGACTCATCTATTATTATTATTATATTATTGAGGGTATCTTTCCCAGGCAGAACCACCGTAATTTAATGCAATTCCATGCCCACTGTCCCATGGGGTTTAGTTAGACTTATCACAGCAATAAACAGTGGTCCTCTTCATTTAGCTTTACGTGAGGATCCTTACCCCCCCTTCCCCCATCTTCTTTTCTCCCATTACCTCTATTCCTTCTTTAGCCTCGTTCATCCACCCCACTTCTCACCCCTCCCCCTCTTCCTTTCTCCATTCTCTTCCTATTCCTATTCCTTCTTTAGCTTCGTTCATCTATCTCCCTTCCCACGAGTCGTGACTCGGCCGAAAGTACAATCCACTTAGAGTTCATTTGGGATGCCTTTGATTCTGTTGTGTGTGTGTCTCTCTCTCTCTGCCTCTGCTAAGTTTCTCCGACTCTTTGATGATGGCGTTCGGGAAACGGATTGACAGCGAGAGAGGCGGCTGGTTACCAGGCTGGCGGGGTTTGGTTTTAGTTGATTTCTGTTAAGTTGTGCTTTTGTGTTATGTATCTTTGGAAAGTGTATGCTAGTGGTGTGGAAGTCTTTTCATTTGTTGGTGTTCTGGTTGTGTTTTGGTTGTTTTATCATTTTCCTTTATAGTGTGGTTGGTAGATTCACTGTGAGGTTTAATGCATCGTAAACATATTTGATGTTTTTTTTTTTATTGGCCTTCGTTATTCGTAGATTGAAAGACGACGTGGAATGAAAATATTGGAAATGTTTCAGTAAGTGATGGAACAATAGAGTGGAAGTTACATTTATATGGCTTGGTTTGACGAGAGAGAGAGAGAGAGAGAGAGAGAGAGAGAGAGAGAGAGAGAGAGAGAGAGAGATGGCTCTACTATGCCTACAGGAATCTGAGGGCTAGGGAAGGGAAGATCATAACTTTTTCGTAAGACATCCTGACGTGATTTTCCAAGTCAACAAGTTTTTAAGATTTTTTTTTCTCCACCTCAGAAGGACATCCATTTTTTTTTTAGGTCCACATCTTTTTTTGAAGGTCCATTTCTTCTTTTTTAGGTCCAATATTTTTCTTTTTTGAAGGTCCTTTTTTTTTTTTTTTTTTTTTTTTTGAAGGTCCACTTTTTTTAAGGTCGACTTCTTAAACAATTTTTGAAGTTCCACTTCTTTTTTTTAGGTCTGCTTTTTTTTTTTGAAGATCCCCTTTTTTGAAGGTCCACTTCTTTTTATTGAAGGTCCACTTTTTTTTAGGCCCACTTTTTTTTTGAAGGTCCACTTCTTTTTTTAAGGTCCCTGGGCCGTGGTTAAAGCTTCGTGGGCCGCGACTCACAGCATTATACTGACACCACCGAAAGATAGATCTATTTTCGGTGGCCTTGATTATACGCTGTAGCGGCTCTACAGAAAATTCGATTGCGCCGAAGAACCTTCGGCGCATTTTTTACTTATTTTTATAGAAAGGACTAAACTTTGCCAAACATGCGTTTTATTAAGTTTCAGTAGAAGTTTGGCAGAATTTATAGAAGTTTACCGAATGTTTGCTGTAGTAAGTTGGAGTTGATGATATTAAAGGACTTAAAGTGTTTACTTTTCTAGTAAGGTAGTAGAAAAATTGGGTAAAATTGAATACAGTTGGTCAGACGTCTGCCATATTTGTTGATGCCCCCTATTACCTTAGTCTAATTCGACGAGATACGAGATCATTTTATATATTTCTTAATGGTTTTATTGTCCAATTCGATGAGATAATTTTACATTTTTCTTAATGGTTTTATTGTCCAATTCGGTGAGATCATTTTACATATTTCTTAATGGTTTTATTTTCTCATTCGGTGAGATCATTTTACGTATTTCTTAATGGCTTTATTGTCTACTTCGATGAGATCATTTTACATATTTCTTAATGGTTTTTTTGTCCAATTCGGCGACATAATTTTACATATTTCTTAATGGTTTTATTGTCTAATTCGGTGAGATAATATTACATATTTCTTAATGGTTTTATTGTCTAATTCAGGTAGATAATTTTACATATCTCTTAATGGTTTTATTGTCCAATTCGGTGAGATAATTTTACATATTTCTTAATGGTTTTATTGTCTGATCCGGTGAGATAATTTTACATATTTCTTAATGGATTTATTTTCTCATTCGGTGAGATCATTTTACATATTTCTTAATGGTTTTATTTTCTCATTCGGTGAGATAATTTTACATATTTCTTAATGGTTTTATTTTCTCATTCGGTGAGATAATTTTACATATTTCTTAATGGTTTTATTTTGACATGAGCATTTACATATTTCTTAATGATTTTATTTGGGTCTTACTAAAAAAAAAATCTCAAAAGGCTAGAATATTACTACCCTCAAAACAATCCTCCTTGTATTTGAATCATTCACTTATATTTTTATCTATTTTACTAATTCGTCAATTTATTTTCTTTTCCAGCACCTGACCTCCTCTTTCAGCATGTCCTGTTGCCTTCTATTCCTTCTTTCCGATGAACATTTGAAGTTATTATTATTATTCAGAAGATATATGAGAGAGAGAGAGAGAGAGAGAGAGAGAGAGAGAGGGGCAACGTAAAAATCTCTACCAAGGCACCTCTACAGATTAAAAACAATTCGAGTTATTATTGTGTGTATTATTCAGAAGAGAGAGAGAGAGAGAGAGAGAGAGAGAGAGAGAGAGAGAGAGAGAGAGAGAGAGAGAGAAGCCTGAAGTGCAGGTCAATGGCCCTGTTCCCATATGAATAGGGTTCGTCATCTGAATAATATTAGACAATAACTTGAGGTATTTTTAGACTCTAGAGGTGCTTTGTTAGAGGTTTTTTTTTATTCTCTCTCTCTCTCTCATCTGAATAATAATAAGAACGAGATATTTTTGAACTGTAAACTCTAGAGGTACGTTGGTAGAGGTTCTCTCTTCTCTCTCTCTCTCTCTCTCTCTCTCTCTCTCTCTCTCTCTCTCTCTCTCTCTCTCTCCTGAATAATAATAATAATAATAATAATAATAACTCGAATTGTTTTTAATCTGTAGAGGTGCTTTGCAGAGATTTTTTATCTTCTCTCTCTCTCTCTCTCTCTCTCTCTCTCTCTCTCTCTCTCTCTCTCTCTCTCTCTCTCATCTTCTGAATAATAATAATAACTTCAAATGTTTTAAAATGTAGAGGTGGTTTGGTAGAGATTTTTCATTTCCCCCCCCTTTCTCTCTCTCTCTCTCTCTCTCTCTCTCTCTCTCTCTCTCTCTGGAGCTGCCTTTGTTCTACTTCCCGTCTAGGATGCAGAGCTGAATAAGGAAATTATTCATCTCTACCCTGAGACGTGGAGTCTCATTATGCGGTCTTTATCTCGTAGTGGTTTAAGTGGGAGAATTTTAATATCCTTTCTAGGTACTGTAGTAAGATGGGGAGAGAGAGAGAGAGAGAGAGAGAGAGAGAGAGAGAGAGAGAGAGAGAGAGTTAAGGTAGTTAGTGAATTTTTTTTTGACTCCGTATTGTAGGAGGAAACAAGATCTAATATTTTTTTAATGACCTTCCGTTCAGATGGTCGAGTTCATTATTGGTATTCGACCAACCAGTCATTATCGTACTGCCTCGTAGGGGGACGAAGTGCCGTCAGTGCACCTGACGCGGTGCACTGTAGGCATTACTCAAGGTACTTTGCGGCGTCCCATCGGCCCTTAGCTGCGACCCCTTTCATTTCTTTTACTGTACCTCTGTTCGTATTTTCTCTATTCCATCTTGCTTTCCACCCTCTCCTGTCAATTGTTGATTAGTGCAACTGAGAGGTTTTCCTCCTGTTACTTAACCTTTCAAACCTTTTACTATCAATTTCCCTTTCAGCGCTGAATGACCTCGTAGGTCCCATCGCTTGGCCTTGCCCTAAATTCTATATTCTGTATTCAGTTCCAATCCATAACAACCTTAACTAAACACAAGTGTCACTAACAAGTGGGGCTAGTCTCTCTCTCTCTCTCTCTCTCTCTCTCTCTCTCTCTCTCTCTCTCTCTCTCTCTCTCTCTCTCTCTCTCTCTCTGACGTGTAACAGGCCCAGAAATTAAATTCATTCTCTTTCCAGATTTTGTCTGAAAGGTGTCTCTTTATATTATTATTATTATTATTATTATTATTATTATTATTATTATTAATTTATATTTTCTTTTTTGATAAGGGAGATATCATCTTTCTGTATTTCCCTTTACCTTCTGTTAGTTCTTTGTAAAGAACACCATGATATTCTGTGGAAGCTTGAATTTCAAGTCAGTGGCCCCTGTGGTGGGCTTGTTCCATATGAATAGGGTTCATCTACTGAATAAAGATAATAATAATAATAATAATAATAATAATAATAATAATAATAATACTTTCTTTAGTTGCAGCAACGTTGCTTCTCAAAGGCCTGCAGCACGTACTTGATCTCTTCGTCCTCGGCTGCATTTTTGGCATATTTTTTTAAATGAAACGATACTGGTGGTATATGCTATTTCTGGGGCTGGGTTTTGTGCCATGCCATTGGGACCGTTTTTTCACTCTGGGTTTTTGAGACGGGCATTGTGTGCTCTAATGCAGCCTCTCTTTGTTGCGAATTTGATGTTTCTCTCTCTCTCTCTCTTCATTGAAATTTTTTGGTCTTTTTTTTTCAGTCACTGGGTAATTTTGTTCTGTTCTTTTTTTCCAGTTGCTGGGTAATTTTTTCTCTTTTTATTCTCTCTCTCTCTCTCTCTCTCTCTCTCTCTCTCTCTCTTCATAAATTTTTTTTCCTTTGTGTTTTCGTTTTCAGTTGGTGAGTAATTTTATATATTCATCCTCTCTCTCTCTCTCTCTCTCTCTCTCTGTTCATAAAAATTTTTGTCCATTGTGTTTTCGTTTCAGTTGCTGAATAATTATATATATTCCTCCTCCTCTCTCTCTCTCTCTCTCTCTCTCTCTCTCTCTCTCTCTCTCTCTCTCTCTCTCTCTCTGTTTGTCATCTTTTGACCTGCATTGTAACTGCACATTATTTCATTTGAGGACAAATGGGGTGGGGGGCGGAGTACCAACAAGTATATATTTGATGACAAAGGCATTCAACAGATGCCTAAGAATAGACTACACTAGATAATAAAAGACTAAATAATATTTGTGTTTATTTTTGTAATATAAAAATTTATGGATTCCGAATCAGACATTTTCTAGAGGCGGAATTTAGCACAACTTCATAATGACGGGTTTTGTGAGTTAATAACAGGTTTTCTAGGGTAATGACAGGTTTTATATTAATAATTTCTCTAAGTTAATAACAGGTTTTCTAGGTTAAATGACAAGTTTTCTATTGTAATAAAAGGTATTCTAAGTTAATAACAGGTTTCCTACCTGATAACAGGTTTTCTAAGTTAATATAGGTTTTGTAGGTTAATGAAAAGTTTTCTATTTTAATTAAAGGTATTCAAAGTTAATAACAGGGTTTCTAAGCTAATCAAAAGGTTTCCTAAGTTAATAACAGATTTTCTAATATGTTAACAGGTTTGCTAAGTTAATAATATGCTTTATAAGTTAATAACAGGTTTTCTAAGTCCATAATAGGCTTTCTAAGTTAATACCAAGTTTTGTAAGTTAATAACAGGTTTTCTAAGGTAATAACAGATTTCTAAGTCAACAGTAGGCTTTATAAGTTAATAACAGATTTTCTAAATTAATAACAGGTTTTCTAAAGTAATAAAGATTTACCTTTTAATTCGTTTACTATTTTTTAGAGATTTCTGAATTAATCATATCGTTTTCTCCACCATTTGACTGCCGTTATGTCCATATTTTTCTTGTTATTTATAAAGGCCCCACTGTCATACATATTCCCATCTGCTGGTTCTTCATCGTGGTTCTACCTGCTGGTTCCTTTCCAAACTTGTTCTTCCTGCTGGTTCTTCCTCCTAGTTACTTTCCAAGCTAGATCTTCCTGCTGGTTCCTTTCCAAACTGGTTCTTCCTCCTGGTTACTTTCCAAACTGGATCTTCCTGCTGGTTCCTTTCCAAACTGGTTCTTCTTCCTGCTGGTTCCTTTCCAAACTGGTTCTTCCTGCTGGTTCCTTTCCAAACTGGTTCTTCCTCCTGGTTCTTCCTGCTGGTTCCTTTCCAAACTGGTCCTTCCTCCTGGTTCTTCCTGTTGGTTCCTTTCCAAACTCGTTCTTCTTGCTGGTTCTTCCTCATGGTTCTACCTGCTGGTTCTTTTTCCTGGTTCCTTTCCAAACGTCCAATAACTGAAGTTCCTCTGTGGGATATTATCTTCGGATGGGCGGTATTTTAATTCCATCCTCGTGGTTCGTGCTTGGAAAAAAAGAAGGAATTCTTGGAGGATGGTATTTCCTCCGTCCAATCCCTCCTCGCTAGGTGTGCTGGTATGTCTCCCCCCTCCCCTCGCTCCTTAATCCTTCCCTCTCCCTCCCCCTAGGCGACCTCTGTCTTCTTACTACTCCTCATCATCCTCCTCCTCCTTTTGTTCTTCTTCTTCTTCTTCTTCTTCTTCTTCTTCTTCTTCTTCTTTTCCTTTTCCTTTCTTCCTCCTCCTCCTCCTCCTCCTTCTTCTTATTCTTCTTGTTTTTCTTTTCCTTCTTTTCTTTCTTCTTCTTCTTGTTTTCCTTTTCCTTCCTTCCTTCTTCTTCTTCTTCTTCTTCTTCTTCTTCTTCTTCTTCTTCTTCTTCTTCTTCTTTTTTTTCCTCCTCCTCCTCCTTCTTCTTCTCTTTTCTCCTTCTTCTTCTTCTTCTTCTTCTCTTTCTCCTTCTCCTTTTCCTTCTTCCTCATCTTCTTTTTCTTCCTCCTCCTCCTCCTCCTCCTCCTCCTCCTCCTCCTCCTCCTCCTCCTCCTCCTCCTCCTACCTGTCAGGTATCGGTTTTGTCATTTACTGTTTTGCGTTCCTTCGTGTGTTGTCTTTCAGTCAGTTTTACCGTAAATATCTTTTCTCTTGTTGTTGTTTTTCCTGAAATTGCGTCATTAAAAACATTCTCGACAGAAAACATTCCTCGTTTTAGTGTTTTTCCTGAAATTGCGTCATTGAAAACATTCTGATGAGATTGTCATTGGAGGTATTACATCATCGCCCTCCCAGGAAGTCAGAGGAAGTTGCAGCCATAACGGAATGAACACCGCGCTGTCTCTCTCTCTCTCTCTCTCTCTCTCTCTCTCTCTCTCTCTCAATGTAAGAAGAAAATTTCTCTCTCTCAAAATGTAAGAAGAAAAATTTCTCTCTCTCTCTCTCTCTCTCTCTCTCTCTCTCTCTCTCTCTCTCTCTCTCTCTCTCACACAATGACACACACACACAATATGAGGAGAAAATTCTCTCTCTCACAGAATATGAGGAAAAAATTCTCTCTCTCTCTCTCTCTCTCTCTCTCTCTCTCTCTCTCTCTCTCTCTCTCTCTCTCTCTCACACAGTATGAGGAGAAAATTCTCTCTCTCTCTCAGAATATGAGGAAAAAATTCTCTCTCTCTCTCACAGAATGAGGAAAAAATTCTCTCTCTCTCTCTCTCTCTCTCTCTCTCTCTCTCTCTCTCTCTCTCTCTCTCTCTCTCTCTCACCCCGTAAGGAGAAAACTCTCTCACCTCCGTCGCCTCTTCTCAGGTGACACCTGCAGAAAGAGAAAGACGTCTTGAGAAAGTCACTTAACACTTGGGTGTCCCCCCCCCCTCCCCGCCGAGTATGAATGGAATGCTGCTGTGTATATTGCTGTGCGAACTTATCGGTTGATTGATTTATTAATGTCGGGAGCTAATTTTACGACACGGGAGGTTATGTAATTAGTTATGTAATTAGTTGTCATCTTGGAATTTACCGGGCTAGTTCATGAATAAGTTTTCACTGAAGATTTGTTTTTCCTTGTATTTGTTGAGATTATTATTATTATTATTATTTATTATGAGTCATGCTGTAGATGAAGTTATTAATGAGAATTTGTTTTCCTTATTCATCATTGTCATGCGAGTCATCTATATATATATATATATATATGAGAATATATATATATATATATATATATATATATATATATATATATATATATATATATATATATATATATATATATATATATATATATATATATATATATACTGTGTATGTGTGTGTGTGTGTATCAACAAGAATCTGTTTCAGTAATAGCTGTTGGCATGAGATAGATAGCAAAAAGTATTGGCAATTTCTTGTATCCCTGACCTTCTGCTCATACAGGCTTTATATATATATATATATATATATATATATATATATATATATATATATATACATAGTATGCCTATGTATGGAAAAGGTAGTAACCTAAATATACGAGAAACTGAAAGTGTAAGATATATTGCGATACAACACTTGGGTCAATTTCCAGTGTCTGTGAAAGTGGTCTGGTCTTGCGATGAGAATAGGTTACTAAAAACTACGTATACACAACTCGTAACGTGAAGTAGATTTGTGTACATAGGACATCTTGTTTATTACCAATTGCCGCGGGATTTTACTCCCTTCTGAATTCTTAAACGCGTTCAATCCCTGTCTCGTCCGGCGATGCAGTATTCCGGACCTGGTACATGTACTCATGAAATATTCCTTCTGAAAGTTGGTCTGTTGTCTGTGCCATTGAATTTTTTAATTATTGTTCATTTATAGTTTTCTATAAGGAAAACTGTTGTGCCGGTTTTGCCTGTCCGTCCGCACTTTATTCTGTCCGCACTTTTTCCGTCCGCCCTCAGGTCTTAAAAACTACTGAGGCTAGAAGGCTGCAAATTGGAGTGTTGATCATCCACCCTCCAATCATCAAACATACCAAATTGCAGCCCTCTAGCCTCAGTAGTTTTTATTTTATTCAACGTTAAAGTTAGCCATAATCATGCTTCTGGCAACGGCATAGGATAGGCCACCACCTGGCCGTGGTTGAAGTTTCAAGGGCCGCGGCTCATACAGCATTATGCCTATACCGAGACCACCGAAAGATAGATCTATTTTTGGTGGCCTTGGTTATACACGCTGTACAGAAAACTCAGTTGCGCCGAAGAATCTTTTTTACTTTCAACGGTCCACTTCTCTCTATTGAGGGTATTATGTTACAAGATTTTTTGTGGTGTGAGGTTGCTAGCCACATACCTTGCTTCATACTGGCTGCGAACCATTCAAACAGATTCCTAAAATTCCATAATATTCCATTCAAATAGATTCCTCAAATGCCATAAGATTCCTTTAAAATAGATTCCTCAGATGCCAATAGATTCCATTAAAATAGATTCCCAAGGTGCCGTAAGAATCCATTCAAACTGATTCCTCAAATTCCGTAATATTCCTTTAAAATAGATTCCATTAAAATGGATTCCTCAAATTCCGTAAAATTCAGTGATACTCCACCAAGCATAGCGTCATGACTGAATACAACCCCCTTCGTTCCTTTTACTGTACCTCCTTTCATATTCTCTTTCTTCCTTTTTACCCTCCATCCCCTCCTAACAATTGATTCATAGTGCAACAGCGAGGTTTTCCTCCTGAATGACCTCACAGGTCCCAGTGCTTGACCTTTGACCTAAAATTCTACATTCAATTCAGTGACTGAATGTACAAACGTGCATGAGATATTCTGTCGTAGACTTAAAGTCATTCACTCCAGGAATTCATCGATTCCCAAATGGCCATCGTGCATGCGTCGACCGGAATGAGAGAGCCTTGCGTGATTCTTTGGAATATCCACCCACGTTTGCAAATTCGGCAATCTTTTTTGTGGGGGGGGTGTCCTCGCATGACCCTTTTTTTTTGCTGTGGGGCGAGCGACCTCAGTGACCCTTGTGTTTGTGACGCCAGTGGGTTTATGTTATCAGTTTATGAATCAGCTTACGAGAGTTGAATGCTCTACTGTGTTGAGACACAACTGAGTTGGTTAGTTCTATAGATGGAAGGTTTATTTAGATAGGAAGGAAGAGATATAATGCTTGTATTCAAAATTGTACATATTCTTTACTATTTATTATTATTATTATTATTATTATTATTATTATTATTATTATTATTATTAGGTGAACAGGAAAGGCCTTTATTCCCTTCCTCACCCAACCTTCCAACTGTACATAGGTGGATCACCCGTTCCGTGGTGGCTTGTCCAGATGACTCATGCCTTCGGTATTCCGTGGGGGAGAGTCTACTGTACACATGATGCTGGAGAGAGAGAGAGAGAGAGAGAGAGAGAGAGAGAGAGAGAGAGAGAGAGAGAGAGAGAGAGAGAGAGACGCCACTTATTAGTAAAAGAAGATCGTGCAGGTTTAAAGACAACATTTGTAAGAGAGGAAGAAGGTGAACGAGAGAGAGAGAGAGAGAGAGAGAGAGAGAGAGAGAGAGAGAGAGAGAGAGAGAGAGAGAGAGAGAGAGACGCCACTTATTAGTAAAAGAAGATCGTGCAGGTTTAAAGACAACATTTGTCAGAGAGGAAGAAGGTGAACGAGAGAGAGAGAGAGAGAGAGAATTGTGATGAGGTGGACTCACGAGGCACCTGTTGTGTTGAGGTGATAGCGGACACAGGTAAAACGCAGGTGAACAGGTACAATGTTGCGTCCTTACTAAAATGAAGTGATGGCAGGCACGGCATAACCAGGAGAGAGAAGAGAAAGAGAAAAGGAGAAAGTTTTTTGTAGGAAGGATCGTCACAGAGAGAGAGAGAGAGAGAGAGAGAGAGAGAGAGAGAGAGAGAGAGAGAGAGAGAGAGAGAGAGAGAAATGAATGAAAAATTGGCCTTGCTTGAAAGTTCTTCATGTGTCTTTGAAGGTAGATATACGACAACTGGAGGTCATTGAGAATCTATGACAGGTTTCAGAAGTGTGTCGTAAAAATTTTAAATATGGAAAAGTAAACATTTTTTAGAAATACACTACGGAGAAGCAATTTCCTTTTGGATGTCATTGCATTAGCATGTACTGATTTTATTTTTGATTCACTAAATGGTTACCTTTAATACTGTATTCGTCAGATAATTGGTAGATAAATTAATTAGTGTATTTATATTGTATGTTGGGCAGAGAATTCTCTTGTTCAAGAGTAAATATATAATTAATATCAATGATATCAAAATCTCATCCAGTCTACTACAGTCTTTTAATTCCTCCTCCTCCTCCTCCTCCTCCTCCTCCTCCTGTGAGAATGCTTATGTTCAAGAGTCATTTTAAGTAAAAAATATCAATGATATAAAAATATCATCCAGCCGAATACAGTCTTTTAATTCCTCCTCCTCCTCCTCCTCCTCCCTCCTCCTCCTCCTCCTCCTCCTCCTCCTCCTCCTCCTCCTCCTCCTCCTCCTCCTCCTCCTCCTCCTCCTCCTCCTCCCTCCTCCTCCTCCTCCTCCTCCTCCTCCTCCCAGGAATATGTTCAAGAGTCATTTTAAAGAAAAAATATCAATGATATAAAAATATCATCCAGCCGAATACAGTCTTTTAATTCCTCCTCCTCCTCCTCCTCCTCCTCCTCCTCCTCCTCCTCCTCCTCCTCCTCCTCCTCCTCCTCCTCCCAGGATATCCTTCATTGGGCCCCATTAGTGCCACACTGGCTTTGGTGACGTCATAGTGCCAGGTGTTGCCGTCTGGTGAGCTTCGCTAAATGGCTGCCTGGCTTTAAAGCTTCCCAAAGGGGGTCTGAGATCGAGTGGCCCTTTCCTCCCCCCCCTATCCCCCTCACCCCATCCCCTAAAGGGCGGTTCCTGGGTGGGCCATGGATAGGTACCCCCTACCCCCCATTCCAAAATTCTGGGTTAGGATTGTCATTGATAAAGTATAGTGGTAAATTAAGCTTAAGTTTGAAGCGTTTGTGTACATAATAATAATAATAATAATAATAATAATAATAATAATAATAATTTCTAGCAAATGTCCTTGATGTTGGGCCACGTACAACAGGTGTACATTCAGGGGTGAGTCAGACAGGTAGGCAGATTACATCTGTACACCTGCGTCAAAGATTCCGATTGGCCCAGTGGCCATAACTGTGAGTTCTGCAGCTTTAGATTGTATCGAGTTGGTCTGATCGGTATAGATGCGTGCGCGCACGCGCGCCCTAAACGGGTACATACGCGCACATACGCTGGCTCTGTGTGGATAGGTTAAGTTTGGGGAAATAGATACCATTGGAATGTATATGCGAGGGTAGGTATGTGATGTACTGTGCACTTATGCTTAAGTGAGTGTGAGCTGTGTTGTCTTTGTGTAAGTGTGTGTGTATGTGTATATATGTATATATATCGCACATTACCACAGGTGAAAAATACGAGACCGGTTTCGACTTTATTTCCAAGCCATTGACGAAGGACTGATACAGAGTATTAGAAGTCGCACTGACGAACATACACAACCGTAGTATATATATTTGCGACTTCTAATACCGCGTCTCTTATTTTTTACCTGTGGTAATGTGTGATAAATGAATCGCGTACAAAAGTGATTATAATCATTATATATATATATATATATATATATATATATATATATATATATATATATATATATATATATATATATATATATATATATATATATGTATATGTATATGTGTGTGTGTGTATGTGTATGTATATATAAACTTGGTATATCGCTGCAAATTTTTTTTTCCTTTTTGAGTACTTGTATAATTTTATTGGAGGTTTTTTTGGGGGGCTTTCTTATTACATTCTTAAAGTATTGTTGAGTCAAAACTTGAAGATGTTTGGATTTTATTGGTAGCGTCCGTGAAATAAAAATAATAAAAAAAAGTTAGGCCATATTTGAACGTTCAAGAAGAGAATTTCTTGCAATCACAATGCAGTGAATCCTCGGCGTATCTCCCTCCTCCTCCTCCTCCTCCTCCTCCTCCTCCTCCTCCTCCTCCTCCTCCTCCTCCTCCTCCTCCTCCTCCTCCTCCTCCTCCTCCTCCTCCTAATGAAAGTTGATGTCTCCATCGTCATCCGTCACTCCTACATTTAAACTATCTCTCTCTCTCTCTCTCTCTCTCTCTCTCTCTCTCTCTCTCTCTCTCTCTCTCTCTCTCCCCAGCCCCGGGGTCGAAAAATGACTTGTTTCCGATGGATGTTGTAATTTCAATTATCCTGGCCCCATTTTTAGGTTAATTTCGGTGATTAGGATTAGTTATTTGAATTTCTCTCTCTCTCTCTCTCTCTCTCACTCTCTCTCTCTCTCTCTCTCTCTCTATTTCTCTCTCTCTCTCTCTCTACCTCTACTAACAGATTCCACTTATGTATAAGTGTCTTGTATACCTAATTGTTTTCCGGAGATTAATTCCTGCAGTAATACTATTATTATTATTATTATTATTATTATTATTATTATTATTATTATTATTATTTATTATAATAGGTAGTAGACTCCCTCATAAACATGTGGTGTTGAAGATGATAGCTGCACCACCTACAACACCATATTATTATTATTATTATTATTATTATTATTATTATTATTATTATTATTATTATTATTCAGAAGACGAACCCTATCCATATGGAACAAGCCCACCAAAGGGGCCACTGACTTGAAATTCAAGAAGCTTCCAAAGAATATTATGATTTTCATTTGAAAGCCCTCACAGAAGACAACAGGAAATAAAGAAGAAGATAATAGGAAGTACAGAAGATATCACTTATTAAATAAGAAAAAAATAAATTGAACAAATTAAAAAATAAATAGACAAAAATGTAAGTAAATTATGAAAATACAAGGAACAGCGCTCTTAAGGTTCCATTATCACAACATTTGTTTGTTGAAGTAAATATAACACTCCACTGTTTGTGCAAAGCTTATAGTTTGTGATGGGTCTTGGAGCACTGCTTTTGCTCGTCGGTATGTGGCGCGCGCGCGTGACGGTGAATACAAATATGTGATGTGTATGTGGTCGCCGCGTAGAGCATTTATGCGTAAGTGATGGCAAATGGCATTAAAATCTGCAAGTGGCGTAAATTTACTCGCGGACTGCAACAGATGTTTGGGGATTTTCGTAATGGCCTCTTGCCAAGCAAGATTTGTAGAGAGTAGGGTATTACGCGTGTATTTTATGTATAGACATTAGACATACATACATACATATGTATTTTATCTGTCTGTGTCAGAATCCTCCTGTGGTTCCTGACGTCTGCCGAGGAATTGGGCGATGTCGTTTCTTTGTGGCCGTAATTATAGTTGTGTGTTCTTTTCGTAATGAGATAATAGGAATCGCCTCGTTTTTAATTACTGACCTTAAATATTAGCTCCTCCGCCGTCCCATAATTGCTTTATTTCTCTCTCTCTCTCTCTCTCTCTCTCTCTCTCTCTCACTAGATAACTAGATAATTTTACAAGTATTGTAGAGATCATCTCAGTTTGAATTCCTGACCTTAAGTATTAAATCTCTCTCTCTCTCTCAAGATAATTTTATTATTATTATAGAGATCATCTTAAGTATTAGGTCTCTCTCTCTCTCTCTCTCTCTCTCTCTCTCTCTCTCTCTCTCTCTCTCTCTCTCTCTCTCTCATTATTTTCGTGTCAGAAAGCTGCCTGTTTTTGGCACTGTGCCACGGGTGCTTCCGGTTACCCCCCACCCCCACCCCTCTATAGCTCAGCCGCGTTCCCTGTCTCGGCTCGAACCGCCATTCAGGGCATTTGGGGAGGACCCGGTGAAATTTACCGCAGTGACCCCACGTCACTCGAAAGGAAGAACAGTGGAGGGGGGAAAAAAGGAAGGGAAAAAAGGGGGGCGGAAGGAATGAATTGGGGAAAATATACTGGAGGAAAATACTCATAGATTATTGTCGTAGCCCGTAAGGTCTTGTGATGTCTCGTTCTGGCAACGATGTAGGATGTGCCGTGGTTTTAAAGTTTCATGGGCCGCGGTTCATACGGCATTAAACCGAGACCACCGAAAGATATAGATCTCTATTCGGTAGGCTTGCTTATACGCTGTACGGAAAACTCGATTGAGCTGAAGAATCTTCGGCGCATTTTTTATTTGTTTTTTATTTTACCTGGTATCCCGGAATTCCTTTCTGCCTATTGAACGTTTGTATTTATTTATTTTATTTATATGTTATCCCGCGATTTCTTTCTGTATTGTATAGTTGCGTGACTTCAAATTGCATGATGCATAATATATACTGATGTTTGAATGGCATGCGTGGTGTTAATATATTGACTATGTTAAGTAATCCTTTCGCAAAAAGTATCGGTTTGGTATGTAAATTTACTTATATTTTTATCTATTTGTTGATTTGTTAATCTATTTTTCTTTTTTTAATGAGTTTTTATCTCTATGTATTACCGTTTACCTCTTATTTCTTTTAATGAACACCATAATATTCTTTGGAAGTTTGAATTTCTTGAAGTCAGTGGCCCCTTTGGTGGGCTTGTTCCAAATGAATAAGGTCCATCTTCTAAATAATATAATAATAATAATGATTATAATAATATTTTTTGGAAGTTTGAATTTCGAGTCAATGGCCCCTTTGGTGGGCTTGCTCCATATGAATACGGTTCATCTTCTAAATAATAATGATAATAATAATATTTTTGAAGTTTAAATTTTAGGTTAATAGCCCTTTTGGCTTGCTCCATATGCTTGGTTCCAAATGAATAAGGTAATAATAATAATAATAATAATAATAAATAATAATAATAATAATATTCTTTGAAGCTTGAATTTCAAGTCAATGGCCCCTTTGTGGGCTTGCTTTATATGGATAGGGTTCACCTTCTGAATAATATAATAATAATAATAATAATAATAATAATGATAATAATAATTATAATAAATTAGTCGTCGATGACGTGTCAGTTGCGATGCTAGACCTAAACGTGGAATCGATCAATCAATCCTAAAGATTTGTAAAACATTTTAAAGTATTATTGACGTTTAGAAGCAAAGAATTTCCACGGAATGGCGTGAAATGGCATCCCGTACCTGTATGAGACCGGTAAAAGCAGAGAGAGCGGATGTGACGTCACTGCATTATGCGACATTGAGGTACAATGTGTATTTAGGGTCTACTTATTCATTGTGGGGTCTGATTGCCATAATTAGTTATGGAATTCCTTGGGGTATTCAGGTTGCAGGTGAGAGAGAGAGAGAGAGAGAGAGAGAGAGAGAGAGAGAGAGAGAGAGATGCATACGTTCTTTCTCATGTTGTTATTTCTTAGGAGTTGATATTATCCAAACTTTGTTCTCTCTCTCTCTCTCTCTCTCTCTCTCTCTCTCTCTCTCTCTCTCTCTCTCTCCAATTCGAATAGTTGTGGTTCAGCTGATCTAAGTAACGATTGATATATCTGCCGGTCAGTTAACTGTATTTGGCCGCAGCAGCAGAGAGAGAGAGAGAGAGAGAGAGAGAGAGAGAGAGAGAGAGAGAGAGAGAGAGAGACTTGGTAATTCCGTGCTTCTCCCAAAAGTATGCCAACGTATAAGTGTGGAGAGAGAGAGAGAGAGAGAGAGACTGACTGGTTATTCCATGCTTCTCCCCAAAAGTGTGCCAACGTATAAGTGTGGAGAGAGAGAGAGAGAGAGAGAGAGAGAGAGAGAGAGCGCCTCGCTACCAGACATGAAGTAGGAGCGAGTTAGACGAATTAATTGCGCGCAAACCACGAGCAGTAATGCTGGACGGAGCCTAACAGTATTATATTCGTGTAAACACTTGACATTTTATTCCCGGGATGGGTATATTGGGTGGGGCACAGTGGGCATCTTGCCACCCAGCCGTCGCCCATTTGGCACGGACCTGACTCCTTCGATATTGGGAGTCTGAACGATTTTTTGCAATTTCCTTTACAGATTTTCTCCCGTAGGGGGATAGTGCCTTCATTGCACCTCATGCGGTGCACTGTAGGCATCACTGAAGGATCTTTGCAGCGTGCCCTCTATACCAAAGTTATGTATTTATAAGCACATTCAAAATTAACTTGCCAGTTGATAAATCAACAACGAAATTTTCAGTTGATAAATCAGCAAGCAAATTGACCTTGTGTATCAGTGTAGACAAACTCTACGATAGGAAGTTTCTTACCAGATTTATGCATTTGCGGTCATATTAGAAAATAACTAGATGTTTAATATATAATCGACTTGACCTTGTCCTCAAATCTTAGTCGCCATATCTCTCTCATTTCTTCGTGAACAAAAGAATGCATTTGTGAATGTTTATCAAGATTTGTTAGTCCTTTTGTTAATCATTAAGTAAAAGTACTTTATCCTTTTCCTTAACTAGAAAAACAATCGAATTATTTTAAGTATTTTCTGCGCTCGCAAATTGATTTTTGAAAATTTTTGTAAGTCACATTAAGAAATCATTTAGTAAAACACATCTGAAATTTAATTTTTCGTTTTCGTAAATAGAATTCCAAAACAGCTCTCAGTGTTTATTATATATCAGTCGATTTTTCCTTTTTTTGCTGATTGAATTCCAAAACTGTTTTCAATGTTTATCAGTTCATTTTTCCTTTCCGTTAATAGAATTCCGAAACAGCTCTCAATACTTATTATTTATTAGTTAATTTTTCCTTTCCGTAAATAGAATTTCAAAACTGCTTTCAATAATTATTTGTTAATTTTCCCTTTTCGTAAATAAAATAGAGAAACAGCTCTCAACATTTATTAGTTAACTTTTCCTTTTACGTAAATAAAATAGAGAAACGGCTCTCATCATTTATTAGTTAATTTTCCCTTTTCGTAAACAGAATTCCAAAAACAGCTCTCTATATTTATTGGTTAATTTTCCCTTTTCGTAAGCAGAATTCCAAAAACAACTCTCCATATTTATTAGTTAATTTTCCCTTTTCGTAAACAGAATTCCAAAACAGCTCTCGATATTTATTCCTGTTTCCAAACCGTCAACAAGCCACAAACCTTCAGTATTTCCGCATTTCACTTCTGCAGCGTCGCCTGCGGCAGAAGGCGGCCGTGGAAACCCCCCTTTTCAGTAGCTGCTTCTGCTGCTGCTGCTACGCGAGTTTACAGAACGCGATCAATCAATCAACCAGCCGCCCTATTCATTTGAGGGCGTCTCTGGACCTCGCCAGAGCAAATGTGCACCTGGTGTTACCTGGTTGCGTTGTTTCTCAAATTTGATTTTGATGTTGATGTTGAAGATGTTGACGTATGGGTCGAGTTTCTAGCTGTTAAAATGTTGGTGATGTTGATGTTAATATGAGTATCCACTTTTGAAACAAAAAAAAATATCTGAAGATGGAGCAAGACGTTTCATTATTATTATTATTATTATTATTATTATTATTATTATTATTATTATTATAATGCGAATTTCCCATTATCTTGTTTACTTGAATCTCTCTCTCTCTCTCTCTCTCTCTCTCTCTCTCTCTCTCTCTCTCTCTCTCTCGTGAGTTCTAAGTATGCTGATGTTGACATACTTCCTCGTTGGTTGAGTCGGTAGAGTTGTCGGCTGGCACTCTGCTAGGCCCGAGTTCGAGTCTCCGTCCGGCCAATGAAGAATTAGAGGAATTTATTTCTGGTGATGGAAATTCATTCCTCGGTATAATGTGGTTCGGATTCCACAACAAGTTGTAGGTCCCGTTGCTAGGTAACCAATTGGTTCTTAGCCACATAAAATAAGTCTAATCCTTCGGGCCAGCCCTAGGAGAGCTGTTAGTCAGCTCAGTGGTCTGGTTAAACCAAGGTATACTTAACTTTTTGATGTTGACATACTCAGAAAATCATGCACCATCCTAGTTGACAGATGACGATTGTAGTTCCCGACTTGAAACCCTTGAAATTAACCTTCTCTCTCTCTCTCTCTCTCTCTCTCTCTCTGGTGAGCTTGACCAGACAAAGCAATGTTCCTTTGTGGTTAGTCACCCGTGCTTTAGCACTTTGACGCCCTCGCATGGCCTTGGGCAGATTGCCAGTGACTAAACTCTCTCTCTCTCTCTCTCTCTCTCTCTCTCTCTCTCTCTCTCTCTGTGTGTGTGTGTGTGTTTGTATCTCCTTTTTAGGTTTATATCTGCATTTTAATTATTTAGCCAAAGAACTTCTTTCTCTCTCTCTCTCTCTCTCTCTCTCTCTCTCTCTCTCTCTCTCTCTCTCTCTCTCTCTCTCTCTCTCTCTCTCTCTCAGGGGAACATTTAAATATATTTAGCCAGAGAAATTATTTAACTCTCTCTCCCTCAGTGAAATATTTTATTTTAATTATTTAGCCAGAGAACTTATTTAATTCTCTCTCTCTCTCTCTCTCTCGGGGGTGGGGGGTGGGGCGGGTGGGGGACCACAACCCTCATCTGCCAACTAACACTGCACATGATTATCTGAATATTTCAACATCAGCAGACTCAGAACTCAAGTGAGAGAGAGAGAGAGAGAGAGAGAGAGAGAGAGAGAGAGAGAGAGAGAGAGAGAGAGAGAGAGAGAGTTGTGTTTTGTCTTGTGTTCTTGGAATGCATCCATTCATGTGCTGGCAGTGTTTAGAACTTCAGGTCAGCTGCTACTATGACTAACTGAGTCTCTCTCTCTCTCTCTCTCTCTCTCTCTCTCTCTCTCTCTCTCTCTCTCTCTCTGTGTGTGTGTGGCTTTTTTGGTGGTGGTGGTATAATGCAAACGCTCTTGGTCATGGCTTTCATAAACCTAATAACATCCTCTCTCTCTCTCTCTCTCTCTCTCTCTCTCTCTCTCTCTCTCTCTCTCTCTCTCTCTCTCTCTCTCTCTCTCTGTCTAGTGATAGCAGTAGTAGTTTATGTATTTTTTCTTTTCCTTTATTTAGTTACTTATTTATTTATATATATATATATATATATATATATATATATATATATATATAATTTATATATTTATTTATTTATTTATTTTGATTAAGACGGAATGTCAACCCGGAAGTGGGAGAGGACAATGACGTCACTAACCGGAAATACCTTTCACTATAACAGTTAGTGTTAAAGGAATGTTAATTTTGATGTTAAGCAGTGAATGTTAAAAAAAAAGCCTTTCAAATGGGTTTTAATGTTAACACGCTCACTTCCGGGTCAGTCTTAATCAAAGTAGGTAAATGAATAAATATATAAATAAATAAATAAGTAAATAGATAAAGAAAGATATAAATAAAGACATAGATAAATATATTGATATATAGAATGAAAATGATAAAATATTAGAGGAAGAGACATTCCGGGGAATCTAATATCGGAACATATTTCCTACCTCATAAAATACTAAAACTACAACTACATCTACTATGAGAGAGAGAGAGAGAGAGAGAGAGAGAGAGAGAGAGAGAGAGAGAGAGAGAATGTTAAATAATAATACTGATGACTTAGATTTAATGTTGATAACTACAGTTTATTAGAAGTCAGTGTTAATTTTAACGTGATTGACAATGATCAGTATCGAGGAAATAGATTTAAAATTAACACCAATCTATTCCCCGTAGGGGGTTAGTGCCGCCAGTGCACCTCATGCGGTGCACTGTAGGCATTACTTAAGGTTCTTTGCAGCGTGCCTTCCATGGCCCCTAGCTGCTGCAACGCCTTTCGTTCCTTTTACTGTACCTCCTTTCATATTCTCTGTCTTCCATCTTACTTTCAACCCTCTCCTAACAATTGTTTTATAGAGCAACTGCTTTGAGGTTTTCCTCCTGTTACACCTTTCAAACCTTTTACTCTCAGTTTCCCTTTCATTGCCGAATGACCTCATAGGTCCCAGTGCTTGGCCTTTGGCCTAAATTCTATATTCAGTTCAATTCGCAATAGAGAAATAAAAGAAAAAATAAAACATTTCGGTTAACAGTTCACATCCTGATCCATTAAAATCAGATCCGGAATTACTTCGTGATTCTGGAATTACTTCGTGTTTCTGTAATTCCCGGGAATAGAGAGAGAGAGAGAGAGAGAGAGAGAGAGAGAGAGAGAGAGAGAGAGAGAGAGAGAGAGAGGCAGGCTTTTGTATGGCTGTAAAGTTCACCCAGGAGTTTGAGCGGATTTGGACCGATTCCAGATTTATAACAAGGCTGTGAAGGGGGGAGAGAGAGAGAGAGAGAGAGAGAGTTCCTGGAATGGGAATGAGAATGGGGTATCATCTTTTATCCAGTCATATTCACTGATGCCCTTTTGAGCCTTTGATGATCTTTGGTTGCTTTGTAAAGGGCATGCTCTTGGTCTGTATCGTGAGGCATGAGCGCGCTGCATACACACGCACGCCCACATATATATATATATATATATATATATATATATATATATATATATATATATATATATATATATATATATATATATATATATATACATTATATGTATATATAAATATATATATAATGTATATATATATACATAGAGAGAGAGAGAGAGAGAGAGAGAGAGAGAGAGAGAAAGAATGGGCCTCGGAGTTGGCTGCGAAACAGAGCAGGGCATTGTGGGCGTAGTATGGCTCCAATGTGTCTCCCTTTAAAAAAATTATTGACAGAAACTCGCACAGCGATGGAAAAGGAAAGTAAAATAAAATACACTAAAAAAAATATAGAAAATAGTTAAATTTACGTGAAAAACCGGCTTTGAAATAGGAGTCGTTGAACGTCATTCGACATTTAGATAATGAAGGCAAATGAATGTAAATTTTATGTTTAAATTAGGTAGTGAATAAAGTACATAAATTTCATTAGTCGGTACGACTTTGTTGTAATGCAAATGGAGGGATGGCGGTCGCGTTTACCCTAAAATTTCCAGTAAATATTAGTTTTCGTTTATGGATATTTCTAGGTTAATGAATAGGTCGATATTAATTTGAGCAGCATAGAGACCTAGTTTTAAATTGAATAAATTAAATAAATGATTATAGTAATATTGACACAAATCTCTTCAGATGGCGTCCGGTATTATAGTTATGCAGTGAAAATCCACAATTCTATAATAATAAAATTCGCGTGGGTCTTTCTTGTTTGTCCGCCCCGGGTAGGGGCGGGGTAGTACGGGATCGGGAGGGTAAGGAAGACATGACACATCCACCCTCCTCCTGCAGACCTGTTTGTCCACCCCGGCTGAGGGTAGGGTAGGTATGGGATCGGGAGGGTAGGGATGACAGGACACAGCCATCCTCCTCTTGCAAACCTGTTTGTCCATCCTGGGTGGTGGCGGGGTAAGTAAGGGATAGGGAGGGTAAGGGAGTCATGACACATCCACCCTCCAACCGCAAACCTGATTGTCTACCCTGGGTGAGGGAGGGGTAGGTAGGGGATTGCGAGGATAGGGGAGACATGACACATCCACCCTCCTGCAAACCTGCTTGTCCACCCCGGGTGGGGGCGGGGAAAGTAGGGGGGTCGTGACGGGCAGCGCCAGGTTCCACTACCCCATAGCGCGTGCCACCAAGCTCTTCATACATATATAAATTGTATTTATATGCAAAGACTAAACAAAACTTTCGAGCGTTGAATGGTGTTCATCCTCAATGTTTACGTCAAAAAATACAGAGGTTACATACAAAAGCCATTGTCTACTTTCGTTTTTATTACGCCTCGTGGGTAGACTGCCAGCCCACCTGGATGCATTGCAAAGCAATGCACTCTAGAAAGGAGGTTCTCTAGAAGTCATTCTGTCTTTAGTTCATTCCCATTCTGCGGAAGATTTGCTCCGCGCTTCTGTTTGGTTTCTGATTCATTGCTTCTCGAATCGTCCTCTTGAATTTTGGTCGTTCTCTTCCTCGATGCCTCGCTGGGAATGTCCAAGGAATTTCCGTGGCTATATCTGTCGTACCCGTGTTGGGTGTACGGTGAAGTGCCCCGTGGGCATTGCTTGAAGTTCTTTCCATAGGCCCCTATAGCTGCTGCAACCCCTTTCATTCCTTGCACCGTGCCTCTGTTTATATTCTCTCTAACATCTTGTTGTTCAACCTCTCTAACGATTGTTTCTTAGACCAGCTGCTTTTGAGGTTCTAATCCTGTTACGCCTTTCAAACCTTTTACTGTCCTGTCAGTTTCCGTTTCAGCGCTGAATGACCTCATAATCATAGGTCCCAGCGCTTGGCCTTTGGGCTAAAGTCTATATTTCATGTGTATGTGAATTATTGCAAGAATATATTAATGTGTCTTCTTATGAAGAAATATATATATATATATATATATATATATATATATATATATATATATATATATATATATATATATATATATATATATATATGCCTGTGCTCATGTTTTTTATTTGTTACTTATTTTTGTCTCTTTTCTTTTCAGGTAAGAGTTTTCTGACTTATGGATTTTGTGAGTATGATGTGTACTGGTATTTATTTATTTATTTATTATTATTATTATTATTATTATTATTATTATTATTATTATTATTATTATTATTATTACTACTGTCACAGCGCCCAAGGTCACCAACGCCTCGACCTGAATTTTGCTAACGTTAGCACATATATACAGTTTCAACCAGTGCTAAGTATAAGTGTATAGTGATTCAGTGGGAGTAATAATAATAATAATAATATCCTTTTCCTTTGCCGAATTTGTAATCATGGAAACAGTCAAAACCTTTCGGAAGAAAATTTTCTTTTAGCTGACACACTTGTTGCCATGGAAACCATCTGGCCTGCGAAACCGGTTTCTCCTGAAAGTTGGTGGTCATTATCAGCGAAACGTTTTATTAACGTAACGTTTTCGGGGGAAGAGAACGTTTGAGATGTTTTAAGATTTCTAATTTTTTTAAGGTTTCCTCTGTTTATTTGTTTATTTATTTTTACCTGTTCTGCTTTGGACAAGGTATCACCATCTTCATTGTTGTATCATTGTAGGAACGTTCTCTCTCTCTCTCTCTCTCTCTCTCTCTCTCTCTCTCTCTCTCTCTCTCTCTCTCTCTCATTGTAGAAGCGTTTATTTCACTTTCAGTTTTCATCTCTCTCTCTCTCTCTCTCTCTCTCTCTCTCTCTCTCTCTCTCTCTCTCTCATTATTTTTGCTTGCTTCTCTTTGAACGTTGCATGAGGGAAGTGTATTTTTATTGATATTGCTCTCTCTCTCTCTCTCTCTCTCTCTCTCTCTCTCTCTCTCTCTCTCTCTCTCTCTCTCCGCCTTTCGATGGTAGTAACCGTTGCAGAGGTAAGGTTTCCCGCTTGGGTGCCGAGCGCTGGATTAGTCTCTCTCTCTCTCTCTCTCTCTCTCTCTCTCTCTCTCTCTCTCTCTCTCTCTCTCTCTCTCTCAAAAAGCTTTATTGTAACATATAAATTAGAAAACATTATTATAAAGAGGATTTTACTCTTATAAGTTAATGACAGAGAGAACACTGCAGTGTCATTGCAAGCTTAAGTCTACAATATATTATATGAGAAACATTTTCAATAACTATATTCCAAAGTATGAACTCGTTTGCGCATTGCGTATGGGCGTATTCTGCGCGTATGCCATGCGTTTCCACTGTAACAGTCTTCGGTGTCTTTGCGTAAAAGACTCATACGCATTCTTCGTGTTGGTCCTTCTTACGTGGTAATGTGGAAATTGAGGTCTTAGTTCAGTTGGAGAAGATGGACAGCGAGAAGTAGAAGGCCAAATTTAATTTGCAAATCGCGTACTTGTATATACATGTGTTATCACATGCAATTAGGCATTATTTATATATATATATATATATATATATATATATATATATATATATATATATATATATATATATATATACATACATATAAATTATAAATGCGTGTTAACACGTGTATAGCACACGTTTGCACACATGTTTTTTACGGTGATGCGTCACCTTTTTCCTCTCGGACTTCTTCATCCACCTCTCGAGTTTTTTCTTTTCTTTTTTCTCTCTTTATTTTCTTTTTTTTCTCTTTCTTTCTTCAGGGAGAACAGCTCATTATCAAACGCGTCTTGCGTAAAGCGAGTGGGCTCAGTCAGGCGATTAGTTATAGTGTCTTGGAAGCCATTGAAATTGCGCTTTTCTCTGGTTGAGTCTCTCTCTCTCTCTCTCTCTCTCTCTCTCTCTCTCTCTCTCTCTCTCTCTCTCTCTCTCTCTCTCGATGAGGTCTTAGTGGTTGTTTACGCCTGTTAACCGCATATGTAAAAGCAAGACTTCAAGATAGGTAAACGATTCTCTCTCTCTCTCTCTCTCTCTCTCTCTCTCTCTCTCTCTCTCTCTCTCTTTATTTGCATCTCCCCTTGGGTTCTTGTATTTATAAATATAAAAGCAAGATTGTCACCGTAGGTAGACGACGTTCTCTCTCTCTCTCTCTCTCTCTCTCTCTCTCTCTCTCTCTCTCTCTCTCTCTCTCTCTCTCTCTCTCTCTCGCTTTGCGGCCTAGGAGTTTAGTTGTCGATTCTCCAGCAGGTGACGAAAGGAGTGATATATGTATATATATTCGGGTTTCCTTGATAATCCTATATATGCCTTTGTTGGCTTAAGGAGAGTATTATAATACCTTGTTGATATTCAGCTGTTGTAGGTTTGCAGCAGGGTGGAGGAAGAGAAGAGAGAGAGAGAGAGAGAGAGAGAGAGAGAGAGAGAGAGAGATTATATATTAGCTCTTCTTCATTGTGAAAGGCGACTTGCCTCAGTTTTATACACAATGAAAGACATTTCTTTAAATCTTCCTGTAATTCATTATAAATGCGATAATATAAGTTGAAATAACCTTGAAAAGAAAGTAATTCTCTCTCTCTCTCTCTCTCTCTCTCTCTCTCTCTCTCTCTCTCTCTCTCTCTCTCTCTGGCCTCAAAGGGGAAAAAAGTAAGGTAGTAAAAAATGGTGGGTTCCTCTCTCTCTCTCTCTCTCTCTCTCTCTCTCTCTCTCTCTCTCTCTCTCTCTTTTTCAGGCCTCATGGGGGAAAAAAGTCAGATAATAAAAAAAAATGGGTTCCAAGATTAAGGAAACAAGGATTAATTTTTTTTTGTTTTTGTTTTTTCCTTCCCTGAATATGTTTCCTATATAGCTTTGGTTCTGTCCCCGGTGATTTGAATCAAACCACAAACTGTGTTCATGATGTTGACGACATTGAGATCATTTAGCGGAAATAAATCATTGCGGACTAAGATGGTTGATGTTGACACCATGAAAATAATTTTAGGTTCAGTGGTACGTAGGTTCCAGTCTTTGATGGCTCGTGTGGTTCAGTTGGCAGCGCGCCCTTGACTCGGTTGAATGACCTGGGGTCGATCCCGAGTTCGGTCAGATATATATCTTATCCTCAGGATAAGCGTGACGTCACCTTGAGTCCGTCATCATCTTCCAGTGTCACCTTGCCTTTTAATCCTTCACCATCTTCCAGTGTCATCTCGCCTTTAATCCGTCAAGTGTCATCTTCCAGTCCTTCATCTTCCAGTATCACCTTTTAGTTATTCACCAGCTTCCAGTGTCACCTCGCCTTTAATCCGTCACCATCTTCCAGTGTCACCTCGCCTTTAGTTATTCACCATCTTCCAGTGTCACCTCGCCTTTTAATCCTTCATCTTCCAGTGTCACCTCGCCTTTAGTTATTCACCATCTTCCGGTGTCACCTCGCCTTTTAATCCTTCATCTTCCAGTGTCACCTCGCCTTTAGTTATTCACCATCTTCCAATGTTACCGCCTTTTAATCCTTCATCTTCTAGTGTCACAATCCTTCATCTTCCAGTGTCACAATCCTTCATCTTCCAGTGTCACCTCGCCTATAGTTATTCACCATCTTCCAGTGTCACCTCGCCTTTAATCCTTCACCATCTTCCAGTGTCACCTCGCCTTTAATTATTCACCATCTTCCGGTGTCACCTCGCCTTTAGTTATTCACCATCTTCTGGTGTCACCTCGCCTTTAATCCGTCACCATCCTCCGGTGTCACCTCGCCTTTAATCCGTCACCATCCTCCGGTGTCACCTCGCCTTTAGCCGTTCACTATCTTCCAGTGTCATCTCGCCTTTAATCCGTCACCATCTTCCAGTGTCACCTCGCCTTTAGTCATTCACCATCTTCCAGTGTCATCTTGCCTATAATCCGTCATCAATTTCCAGTGTCACCTCGCCTTTTAATCCTTCAGCACCTTCCAGTGTCACCTCGCCTTTAATCCGTCACCATCTTCCGGTGTCACCTCGCCTTTAGTCATTCACTATCCTCGGGTGCATCTGAGAGGACTCAAGCTCGCGATCTTCGGGCCTCACACAGCCCAGTATTGATCAGCCCCATGGGGAAGAGGGCTGGCGGGGGCGGGACGCCCGCCCAGTGGGTGGGTGGGTGGTTGGGTTGGTTTGGGCGTTGCGAAAAAATAAAGTCGAAATTGTGTGGTGGCTACTGAAGAAGGAGGAGGAGAAGGAGGAACCCGGCGGTAATTGGAGTTGATCGTCATGGGGTCTCCAAGAGCCCTTCCCTCCGTCTTGAACATGTTCCAGAGGGCTTTTCACATTTTTGGAGTCGAGTACATTTTTAATTTTTTGGTCATGCAAGAATTATTTTTTTTTATATAGAAGTGTTCAGTGTAAACTGTACGTGGGGTTGGTTATGATACTGTAACTGGATTGACTGGAAAGCACATAAGTATCTAGCTTTGTTTATTTAGATGTTAAGTACATTTTTGTTTTTGTTTTTTTTTTCCTGGTCAAGCAACTGTTTTCTTTTTTTTGTATGTGTGTAAAGTGTCCATGGGACTGGTTATCATAACTGGGTTGACTTGAAAACACACAAGTATCTAGTATGTGTTCATTTTGATGTCAAGTAAATTTTATATATTTCTGTCATGCAATTTCTTTATTATCATTATAGAAGTATATAGTGTGAGGGGGACTGGTTATCATAACTGGATTGACCTGAACTGGCATGGGTTCATTTAGGTCCACTGCATCCCATTGGTGCATGGAAATGAGAGATGATTCCTGCATATTCATTTTGCAACATTTCATATTTCCTGTACTTCGTTTCTACGTTGGCGAATATCGTTATTTATTTGTATTCCTAAAGTATCAGTGATTCTGTCATTGGGATTAACCTTGTGAATTTTTATCATCACCGTGTGACATTTTTATATCCTTATTTCTTGTTTTTTTTTTTTTTTTTAAGTAGAATTGATTCTGGCGTTGGAATAAGAATAAACCTTGTGAATTTTCATCACATCACCGTGTGACATTTTTATATTTATATACGCAGATACTAAACTACAAATATCATTTAATGTCCTATTCACTCAGTTTTTCATGGGAATCTTGTTTAAAGAAATTACGTCGGAAATATTATCTTGATCATTAACACAAGTAAGGACTTTGTAATCGCATGGACCCCATAAGGACGACGGAGAGGATTTAATAAGAGAACCACCAGATTGTTTCCTGGGCTTCGTAAGAAGGTCCAGCAAATATTCTTTGAGCCATCGATCTCTGTATAGACCAGAGGGCACTATTTCAGATTTCCGTTTGGCATTCTACTTTCTGTACTGATGGTTAACATTTCTTATTATTTTCACTGGCTCTGAATAATGTAGGTGAATCATTAAGATTCTTAAGGAATCGCTTTAGTTAGTTATAAGTTTATTATTATTATTATTATTATTATTATTATTATTATTATTATTATTATTATTATTGAAATTTCGTGTTTTTGTCTCTGGCGCTAAAATAATGTAGATGAATCTCTGTCAGATTCCTGATGAATCGCTTTTGATAATTATAAGATTAGTGCAAGAATTATTATTATTATTATTGTTTATTATTATTATTATTATTATTATTATTATTATTATTATTATTATTGAGACCAAGTCATGTGTGGTATTTCCTTTGTGACAACTTTTATCCTCCATTCCTTCCTTCCTTTCTCCACTTCTTTTTTTTTTTTTTTTACTCGCTGATAATTAGGGTCGGCTGTCAACTAAGTCTCTCTCTCTCTCTCTCTCTCTCTCTCTCTCTCTCTCTCTCTCTCTCTCTCTCTCTCTGAAATTTAGGTATTGCAGAAGAGTTCGAGGGGATCTTTTGGGGTCGACGGCTGCCACGTTCAGCGCCCCAGCAAGAGAGGTCAAAGGTTACTGGGTTCATAGATCAGAGGTCACCAGGCTCATAGGTCGTTTTGCCCACCGCCACTCCCTTCCATATCTCCCATTAATAATAATGATAATAATAACACACATAATAATAATAATAATAATAATAATAATAAAATCCGAGTGGATCTTGTTTGTCCCCCTACGGTTGGCAGTAGGGGAGACATGACACAGCCACTCGCCTCCTGCAAACCGGTTTGTCCGCCCCGTGTGGGTGCGGGGTAGTAGGTAGGGGATTGGTAGGGTAGGGGAGACAGCAGCGCCCGGTTCCAGCGCCTACGTGCGCCAACAAGCTAGTAATAATAATAGTATTACTCATAGTTGGGTAATGCCGTCAGTGCACCTCACATGGTGCACTGTAGGCATTACTTGAGGTTCTTTGCAGCGTTCCATCCTTAGGCCCCTAGATGCAACCCCCTTTCATTCCTTTTGCAGTACCTCGTTCATATTCTCTTTTTTCCATATGACTTTCCACCTTCTCTAACCAATGTTTCATAGCGCAGCTGCTTTGAGGTTTCCCTCCTGTTACGCCCTGCAAACCACCTTACCGTCAATTTCGCATATATCGCTGAATGACCTCAGAGGTCCCAGCTCTTGGCCTTTGGTCTAAATTTTATAGTCCAATTCCAGTAATAATAATAATAATAATAATAATAATAATAATAATAATAATAATATTAATAATGAATTATGTACGTATTTGTGGGGTACAGCAATTGAAGGGATCGAATCAAAATGTTGCATGGGTATGCCCACTTTTCTTAAATGGAAAGTATCGATATTAGAGCTCGGAGTTGAGGCTCTCGTAGCATTTTCATTGAGCACTTTCTCGAGAACTTTCTTGAGCACTTTCTCTGGCTGGAGTGAGAGTCCACTTACTTTCTTTTCTCTTTTTTTCTCCTTAGACGGGCTGGTTTTTTTTTTTTTTTTGTTTTTTACAAAAGTGTCTTTTACACTTTTTTTCTAGTAGTGGTTTTTGAAGTAAAAGTTCGATTATTAAATGAATTGTTTTTTTTTTATTTTCTTTTACATTTTTACACTTTATTCAGGTAGTAATTGTTATTGTCTTAATTTTTTATAAGAGTGTGTTTTTAAGGGATGATTTTTCTTATATGAAGAAAGATGTGTTCTGTTCAGACGTTATATATATATATATATATATATATATATATATATATATATATATATATATATATATATATATATATATATATATATATATGTGTATATATATATATATATATATATATGGTTATATATATACACACGTACATACATACATACATACAAAATACGGAAGCATTTCGAGTGCCTTCGCCAAGCAAGATATCGAAAACGTGAAAGGAATGAAAGCACCACACACACACACACGCCATTGTTTGACTTAGAGATTTCGCCTTCCATGTGAGGAGGCAAAAGTAGGGAAGGAAAAATCTTTGTTTCTGTTGAGGGGGATTTTGTCTCTGGACATTCGGTGGCTGAGGAATTGTAGTTGTTTTTCTCTTTGTGTGCTTCCCACGGCTGGCTTTTGTTTATCTTCGTAACTTTGCACCGAAACAGATTTTTCGTTTTCCAGTGTTCGGGGTCTGTTTTCTTCTTTTATAAGGTTTTTTTAATGTGTTTCAACTGTTGAGGTTTTGGTTTTCTGTAGAGGAAAGTTATTGTGCCGGGTTTGTCCGTCTGCACTTTTTCTGTCCGCCCTCAGATCTTAAAAACTGCTGAGGCTAGAGGGCTGTAAATTGCTATGTTGATCATCCACCCTCCAGTCATCAAACATGCCAAATTGCAGCCCTCCAGCCTCAGTAGTTTTGATTTTGATTTAAGGTAAAGTTAGCCATGGTCGTGCTTCTGGCGTAGGATAGGCCACCACCGGGCCGTGGTTAAAGTTTCATGGGCCGCGGCTCATACAGCATTATACCGAGCCTACCGAAAGATAGATCTATTTTCGGAGGCCTTGATTATGCGCTGTAGCGGCTGCACGGAAAACTCGATTGCGCCGAAGAAAAATCGGCGCATTATTTACTTGTTTAATCTATTTCTACTTTTGAGGTTTTTAGTGTTGTTTACGTAACCCCGAGGCAGCAGCGTTTCATCATTTAAAAGAAACGTGTAAAGTTCCTGGCCTAGATTTGAGAATTTACTTTATATTTATTTGTTCTCCAATTTGAGTTAAATTCTGTTACTTCTTTCCGAACACCATATTTTTTGGAAGCCTGAATCTCAAGTCAGTGACCCCCTTGGGCTTGTTCTGTATGAACAGGGCTCATCTTCTGAACAGTATAATAATAATAATGGTCATGATGCAATACCTTCTGTTTTAGCAAGTCTTTTGCATCACGGTCATTTAGTCATTATCATTGACACTTTCTCATTCTTAAGGTCGTTCTGCACTTGCTGTCTCTCCTCCTCTCCCTTTTTATACACTTTTCCCGTCCGTAGGGCCTTCTTAGGATGAAGGGGACCTCTCTTTTCATACAGTAAGCTCGTCCCGTCCGTAGGGCCTTCCTAGGATGGAGGGGGACCTCCCGTTTTATACAGTACGCTCGTCCCGTCCGTAGGGCCTTCTTAGGATGGAGAGGGACCTCCTTTTTTATGCAGTGCACTCGTCCCGTCCGTAGGGCCTTCCTAGGATGAAGGGGGACCTCCCTTTTTATACAGTGCACTCGTCCCGTCCGTAGGATCTTCCTAGGATGGAGAAGGACCTCCCATTTCATACGCTCGTCCCGTCCGTAGGTCCTTCCTAGGATGGAGAAGGACCTCCCTTTTCATACACTCCTCCCATCAGGGTCTTCCTAGGATGGAGAGGGACCTCCCTTTTCATACACTCCTCCCATTAGGGTCTTCCTAGGATGGAGAGGGACCTCCCTTTTCATACACTCCTCCCATTAGGGTCTTCCTAGGATGGAGAGGGAACGGGGGCCGCCTGGTTCGAGGCGTCTCAACTCGTAACGATGACGGATGCGAGAAATTGTGAAGCCTTTGTGGTGCCAGATGGGAGGAGAAAGGTTCGGCTTTGTATAGGGTTAGTGGCATACGACGGAGAGGGCCTGAGTCGACCTTCTTTCGAAGAGGGAACGTCATGCGGGAGTTACATATACTGTAGAGAACGAAAATAAAGACCTATTGTATTCCTGTCGACATAGGCAGTGAATTTGTGCAAGGCTATTAGTCTGGTTTCGTGGGTTGCAGCTGGGGTGGAGAGAGAGAGAGAGAGAGAGAGAGAGAGAGAGAGAGAGAGAGAGAGAGAGAGAGAGAGTAATAATCAAGCGTAGCCTTTTCTTATCAAAATTTTGTTGATGTTCGGATAACACCTCATCGTTACGCTGTAGAAAGCTTTGCTTTTGTTTTAAAGCAGAAAAACAGATTGACTGCATTAGTAAATCGGTTAAAAGCGGAGATATACGAGCGGTTTTATTGTGCTAGGATGGGCATTCGATTGTCATTTTTCATTTAAATGAATGTCCTAAACGACAGAGTTGTTGCACCTGAAATTTCAGTTTTTATAAGTGTCGATGGTCACCGTTTCTGTGTATAAATAAGGTAATTGATTTTTAGTTTTCTGTAAATGAAAACTATTGTGCCGGCTTTGTCTTTCCGTCCGCACTTTTTTCTGTCCGTCCTCAGACCTTAAAAACTACTGAGGCTAGAGGGCTGCAAATTGTTATGTTGATCATCCACCCTCCAATCATCAAACATACCAAATTGTAGCCCTCTAACCTCAGTAGTTTTTATGTTATTTAAGGTTAAAATTAGCCATAATCGTGCTTTTGGCAACGATGTTGGATAGGCCACCACCTGGCCGTGGTTAGAGTTTCAAGGTCCGCGGCTCATACAGCATTATACCGAGACCACCGAAAGATAGATCTATTTTTGGTGGCCTCGATTATACGCTGTAGTGGCTGTACAGAAAACTCGACTGCGCCGAAGAAACTTCGGCGCATTTTTTATTTTTTTTTCTTTATGTTGATTTCCTCAATTTGTCAGTCATCCAAGGAATGCAAAGGAACCTTACTGATCTCTCTCCAGAAGGCTTTTAATTTCTGCTCAGGTTGTCAGCATAACTTGGTCTCCCTGAGCGGGATCGAATGATTCTTATTGTCGCTCCTGCAAACCTTCTACAGTCAAACTTCTGCAGCTACAAGACGAATTAGGAAGGCTTCAAGAGTTTTCCACTCTAACATCTGCCTTGACACCTGTAGAATACTCTTCCGCATCCTCATCTGCGTTTCTTCAGCCTCCTTAGATGTGAAATTGAATAACATTCAAAGACTGTTGAGAGATTTACTAACTTACTCCTGTGGGATGTTGCCTCCCAGCCTTCCAGTAATTTTAGAAGAGACTCTGATCCATATGATTTGTGGCGCTGATGCCATTTCCGGACACACCATACCTAAGGGAGATGCAGCATCACTGAAGGTTCTTTGCGGCGTCCCGTAGTCCCCTAGCTGCGACCTCTTTCATTAATTTTACTGTACCTCTGTTCATTTTCTATCTTCCATCTTGCTGTCAACCCACTCTTAACAATTGTTTCATGGTGCAACTGCGAGGTTTTCCTCCTGTTACACCTTTCAAACCTTTCTACTCTCAGTGTCTCTGCATGACCTCATAGGTTCCAGTTTCCCTTAGTGACCTCATAGGTTCCAGTTTCCCTTAGTGACCTCTTACGTTCCAGTTTCCCTGAGTGACCTCATAGGTTCCAGTTCCCCTTAGTGACCTCATAGGTTCCAGTTTCCTTCAGTGACCTCATAGGTTCCAGTTTCCCTTAGTGACCCCATAGGTTCCAGTTTCCCTTAGTGACCTCATAGGTTCCAGGGCTCTATCTCTGGCCTAAATTCTGTGTCCCTCCCCCTTCTTCATACCCAAGGGGTCGACATAGCTAGTGTTAACCGTGGGGAG